>NW_024583137.1:48571-67956 GCF_018398535.1 Haplochromis burtoni | reverse complement strand
GGCAATTAGCAGTAAACTGTGTGTCACAAATGTTAGTAAATCAGTTTGCTGCTAGATTTAAATATTCTTCCAGGAACTTCCAGAAATGCATAACAACAGGGTGAGTCAAAAAAAAGAGTTTTTACCTCTTATGTGTATCCTTGTCACTGTGCTCTCTTTGTAAATACCGGCAGTGCTGTATTGACATTAAAACCCAGTTGGCATTGTTACAACTGATTAGTAAATCTGCTCAACAGTAAGTTGAATATTCTACATATTCACCCTAACACTTTCCTTTCTACTCTACTTGGTCTGTGGCAATATTTAAGTAGAAGGTGTATTTCAACGTAACCAAGGTTTCCAAGCAGGACATTGCACTATAACAAGATGATGTTATTCACTTCCTCTGTCAGTGTTTTTAATGTTCCAGCTGATCGTTGTATAAAATCTATGAATAAATGTTTCCAGATGTACTCCAAAGTGTAGTTATTTTGCTGTTTGTTGGGTAAATTCATTTAGACTGTATTACCATTCTTGACACTGATTCAGCTTCTGTTTAGCTGCCCATGTCTACTGTGGTTTCTCATCTAGGATATTCAAAACCAAACAAACTGGCAACTGTGAAGTAAAAAACAGAGTAAATGGGGAAAAAAACAGTAAAAACTTTTATTTTAGCTGCTACGTGCCTTTCCCTCCAACACATTTCAGCTCCGACCTGTTCTGACTGAAATGAGTTGTCACATTCAATCAGCCACCAGAGTTAACAAAACCTGATAAATTAACCCATGATTGACACATTTATGTGGTAGAAATGAAGCCCTAATGCATCACATAACAGCAGAATATGATTTCATGGTCATGTAATTCAGATCATGTAAATTCTTTCAAATGGTTGGCTTTTCCCACTGATTTTAAAACAGCAGATTCATCTTTGTAAAATGCTCTGTAGTGAGCCACCATGTGACTGTAACGTCCAGGTGGAGAGGAGTGTCGAGCAGCTCTGGACTGTTAATAACAGCAGTCAGACTGACAAAAGAGCTGGCAAGAAAATTATTTACTAACTACTGATGAAAAATTCAGGAACTACCAAACACACTCAGGCTAGGGAGCACTCCTCTTTTCTCCCATCTCCCTATGAATTATTAACATCGCATTTTTACTCTTTCCTCCTCATTTGGCAAATTAGACACATGGAAGCATGGCTACAGTTCAAATCAGGTCATGGCATGCTGTGTTTTTTCCCTTCTGAATTTTTCCCTCCCAGTTTCAGTGCGGGGTTTCACATTAATCCTCGCTGGTGATGCTATACACCGGTGGTCTCAGGTGTGTCTCAGGAGTAAGGTTCCTTGAAGAATGAGGTTATTGTTCTTCATCGCTGTCATCAAATCCCATTTGCAGATGAAAGCCAACAATGTTTTAGTGCATCTGTGGCTCTCAGTGCCAGAACCATTGCTTTAAAGCTCATTCAAAGTGACTCTTTAACAGTCTGCTACAAATATGAAAAGTGTGTGCCCTCTTTCTGATTGCTTAGTTTTTTGTGTCACACTTAAATATTTCATGTCAGCAAACAAATTTTACTATTAGACAAAGTTAAAGTTCTGAATAAATACAAAATGTAGTTTTTAAATGATTTTATTTATAACAAGAAAAATGCCATCCAAACCTACCTGACCTTTAAGAGCTTTTTGACAGCTATCCTTTCATTAAGACCATTTCTGATTAAGCTTCAGTGAACAGTACACATTTGAACTAAAGGCCCAGATACATCTCTCGAGTCCTTTGTTGGATTTTTCCTATGCTGTAAGAACATGACGTTCAAATACTGTTCATCTGCTGTAGATAAGATAAATTTTTAAGGGCACACTGCACACCATTTTCAGGTATGCCACATTTTTACCTAATAGCTCCTTGGGATTTTTGATGCATGTCAGACTGTGATATCTTTGGCATTTTTCATAGATTTAACTAAAACTAACCAGAATAAATTATGACTTTTCAATTTTAAAAATGTGCTGGAAACCAAAGAAATGAGGTGACTCAAGACCGTTGCACAGTCCTTTAATAACAAAAAGTTTATGTGTGGCTGCATCCACTTTTGACTGTCCATAGCTATTATGCAGTCATATACTGATTCTGGCCTCCAGCACCACAGGAAGTCAAACTAAAAAGGTCTGTGAACAAACAAGCTAATGCTATGTTTTTAAAAAGATCATTCTCAATACTGTGGTGGTAGGAACAGAAATCCCAAGCAATTAGATTTCATCTAAATTATACAAGGAGCGCTCCCTGATGATGTTGTTAACACCAGACCTCAAGCGCTTCTTACAGAACCCGGCACCCTGCTGAGCCTCCTGCTGAGTAATGTAAGCCACACAGGCACACAGGCACGACACTGAAAATGCAAAGACACCCGCTGTTCAGCTTAAACTTTCTTCCAGACTCGTACTGTAAATACATGTAAGTTATTCAAACACAGTTTAGCAGCAAGGGGAAAGAGGTTGGTAAGACAGATTGTTGGTGTCTTTCTATTTTTTTGATTCTCATTAAACGTGTTGTTAGGGGTGGTGCAATCAAAACATCAGTAGCCACTTTTTTGTTAAACACCAAAAGGTTCATTTTTTGTTTGGATAAATCACTGTCCTATTTCTCAGCACCCATGCAATTTTCATTAGATTTGCACCACATGCTTTGCATGAGGAGATGAAGAGATGCTCTTCGGGGTTTTTTACGGTGTTCTACTTCAAGCTACTCAAGAATTACCAGTGATTTTCTCTGCTTGATAGTTGGACTAAATTGTTTAGTATGATTGCAGTACAGAATTTGGATACTAATGAAGTGCTTTGGGTTTCTTTCAGTATTTTATTTTAACCTAAGATGTTTAAAAATTTGTATAAGGCAAGTGATTGCAACCAAATACAGTGGCATTAATTTAGTTATTGTCAACAGAGTCTTGATAAAATGTGGTTTTACATATCTGGACAATATGAAAAAGAATACAGTCACTGAAATTAAGCATATGCAACCTCAGATGAAACAAGAAATTAAATATTACACTGTGTCAATATTTCTTTAGCAAAAATTAAAACAAAAGAAGCAGTGTGTGGAAAATGAAGCCCCTTCTTATTGCTTCACTAACAATTAACAGCAGCCATGTGCCGATAGTCAAATGCACTTTGTTAAATGATCATAAGCATGTGTAACGCCTCTATAAAATCAGAAGTTTTGGCAGTTTCTTTTCCTGAAGTATTAATTTTCATGCTACAAGAAAGAAAGGCATCACCACTGCCCATGAATCTGACAACAGCTATATATATTTCCAAACAATTGGAAGTAGTCGTCATTGTCCAGTTAGAATGATTATTCAAGTGGAAAATATTCAAGACAGCGGACGTCCCGGCAAATTCACTACAAGGACCAATGCAATCAGACCATGAAATGATCAGAAAAACTGCAAAAATCCCACAAGCTACATCTCAGAAAGTAAAACCCAGCATATCAGCACAAACCCCTCATAATAATACATGAAATACCTCTTCTTCAGATCTACTTACGCCATTATCAGAACTCCATTTTAACTCTATGCCGAAAACCTCTACATAACCTGATGTGCACCTCCTGGGAAATGTAATTACAAGTTAGGTCGGCCTATACCACAACAACTTGAATGGTGTGGGAGGTTGTGGTGTAGCGATAATAGGAGTCTCTGGTTATTATGTAAGTTAGGACTCAGATATCCAAATCCAGCTTAACTCTCAAGCAAGGTGGGGGCTTGTTTTGCAACCACAGAATCTTGGTACCTTGCAGTCATTGAGTCCACCACGAACTCTTCTGTATACCAAAATATTCCAGAGTTACATGTGAGGCTGTCTGTTCCAGAGTTTATGCTTGACTCCAACTGGGCAATGGTCCTGATTACAGCACCAATGTACAGCAAAATGGATGAAAAAGAAAAGAATCACGATGTTGCGATGGCCAAGTGAGAGTCGACACACATCTCCAATAAAGTGAAGGCTGTGTCTAGTTACTGTAGGAAATTAAATGCATAAAAACTCATAAAACAATTTCCTTTTACTCCCTTGAAGATTGGTTCAGAGGTGCAGATGAAGGCCAGACATCCCACAGAGTGATCATTAACATTCTCCTCTCATACTGCTTTTATTTCCCTGCAGCTCCCACTATTTGTTTCTCTAAATTGCTTTGATATATTGGGGAGACTACACTCTGTGTAGCTGTCTATATGTGTATGTGTGTACGAGTTGGGTTGTTTTAATCCTAGATTAGTGAGTACTTAGCTGCTTGAGGTCGGTGAGACACATTTGGTGTCCCAGTATTTTCACAGCCAGCAGACTGTAAAAAAACACTGTTTTCATCAGCTTTTGGGCACATATGCTAAACTACATTTATATTTAACTATTATAACCAATGAAAACAACAAAAGGCTAAAATAATTGTAGAGGACAAATAAAACCCAAGAATCAAGTCTATAAAACAGTCTGCCATGAGTCCCAGGGGAAAGAGGTCATTTCTTTTGATGGGGCTTGAAGGACATACACTGATTAAAAGTCAACACTAAGTGTATTTATTTGTGCAGAAGTTGTCTCATTCATGTGAATTTGTTCTTTTAGCAACCCTTGGGTGGATGGAGGATGCAGAAAGTGAGGAAACGAATTGGTGTAGCTCAGAAAGCTAAATCTCTCCCATTCCTTATGTTGTGCTGCTCAATAGTTGAGCAGCACAACAGATCAAAATGTTATCAAAATGAACAAAAGATCTTGGGTGGATGATAGATGTAGTCAGTAGGCAAGCTGGGCTTGTGAAGAAGGTGGCTCATCCATCAGTTAACGATACTTTATTTTTCTGAGGAGTTTGACTAATACAGGCACACAAAAACAAACAAAAACAAAGCTGGGATTAGTGGATAATGTGGCACAGTTGTTTTTTGGATGTTGAATCAGCACTTATGCGTATCTTATGTTTCTTATGCGGTAGAAAAATCCATCAGTCATGCCTACACCCCCTCAGAATCAAAATATTGTTTATTTATGTAATATTAACTTTAAAAAATACAATGAAGCCATGCTAAATCTGACCTTCATATTGTGAACAGAACAGAAACAAGCTTTGGTACCCAGGATGCTTGATCTGATTGTGAGGGGGTTAGGTGGGAACCTTTCTCAGAACTGACTCATTTTAAAAGGAATGACCCAGATGCACTTGTCTGTGGAATCAGTGACGTGTTTCCAGAGTCCTCAGACAGAAGCTCGTCCGGGCAGAATGCAAACAGTGGGACGCTGCAGACATGTCAAGGAGCTAAGGCCAGAGCCTGGTAAGACCTCTGGATGCTGGGATAATGTAAAGAGACAGGCTCTGTTCTTCCTGCTGAACTCGGGACCTCCTTGGGGAAGCTGTTCTACTTACCAAAACAACATAATATAACTGAGCCAGGACGCTTAGAAATTCAGAGGCTCCGTGAGAGGAACAAATGCATTTTTCATGTTGTATCTTCGTGTCCCAAGATGTATCGCTGTTAACTGTCTTTATTTTTACGTAACAGGTACATCACTGCCTCCCTCTCCTTATTCCACTATAGTCTCTCATCAGATTTTCTGTGATAAACATTCAGAGTTTAATGCCCTTTGAGCCTTCAACATTGTTTATGTTATCATGAACTAATCACTCCCTCTATTTAGATTACTGTAGTTTTGATGATGCTTTCACTTTTATTCTGTGGACCTATTCTGCTCTTTTTCACCGCCATCTTTTTTAGTGTTGCATTCTGCTGGAGTAGCTTTGCATGAGTTACCATTGAAAATCATCTTTATTTATCTTACATAGAGCCTTAGTGGGGCCCCTCAGTTCATCATCATTAAGGTTTTCTTGTAATTTCAGACTCCATATAATTTGTGAACGCCTATATAGCTTTGCAGGATTCAACGTTCAAAAGAATCGTTATGTGAAACAAGTCATTTTGGCTCCTCCCCCTTCAAGCCAACATTGTTCTAATTGGAGTAAGGATGATTTTGAATGGTGACTTATGCTAAGCTACCCTAAAGTTCAAGAATAAAAATACAGAGGTGGAAGCAAACAGAATAAGTCCTGTTTGAGGTCCTTCTAATAATCTGCCCTGCAGCAAACATCTGAACAAAGAAAATTAAAGAGTAGCCACTACTGAATTTCATCTTTTTCTTCCTGCTGTAAATGTGTTCTGGATCACTTGCTGAAAAGGTCAAATTACTGAGAACCTTGGTCATGCAGACACTTCCATATCAGCCTCACTACCAGCATCCCTTCGCCGACTCTACTGTTGGTTTCTGGATCAAGTTTAGAACCCTCTCCTACAGAGTGCTGCACATGCAGGCTCCAAATATGTGGCTGAGCTACTTCAGATTCACTCTTCAGCTCAGGCCAGCCACTGTTTGTTCCCCTGTGGACTCAGAGATGGCCTTTTGACGTAGAACGTTTGCATTCAACTCCGGGTTTAGTCGATTCTGTGACTCTTTATGCTAAGGGCAGTTCTGTTTACTCGGACATTTGAGTAGCAGTGCAAGTACGTTTGACTTTTGAGTTTTGTTCTGTTCTTAATCAGTTTTACTTCTCACATTTTAAATTGTTTATTTATAAGAATTTTTTCCTTTAACCCTTTAAGACCTACCATAGAACCAAGTCCACCAGAGCTTTATATTTTTACATGCTCTAGTCCCATTTTTGGGAGTATTTCAAGTAGCTATACATCAATACAACCGTTATATCCCAAATTTGAATCCTATGTATGAATTAAGTATATTATATATTATATAGTATATTAATATATTGCTAGTTAGAGAAATTTAAGAGGTACATCCCTCAAAACTGTAAATGCAAAAAACTTGCACAAAATAGTTTCCAACCACGAGAAATTTATTTTGACTGTCTTATTTTTGAGATACATCAATTTTTATATAGTGCAGGAAAAACAAAAATAAATATTATAATGCAAATTTGCAAAACAAAAAACAAAAAACAAAACAGCATGTGAATCAAAATAAACTATTTCCAACGGTGTAATTTGAGTTCTAAGCATCCCAGAAACTATACAGAAAAGCATAAAGTCAAACATGAAGCATATCTTTGTAAATGCCCTATAGGAAAAAAAATAAAACATTTTCTGCAAAAAGTGATGGCATTTCCAGTTTTGTCAGGTAATTGCGGATATGCAATAGTTCGCACTGACGTCTATTCCAACATAGAAAGTGTTATGAACAGCTGATTGGATCATGCAAAGCGTGTTTCTGGAATATTATGTTTTTGTTGCAGCTAATTAGTTTAGCAAAACTTAAGAAACACAGTGGGAGTATTTAGCTTGGCTTTTATCAAAGTTTTTCAAACTCAGCTTACAGACTGCACAGTTCCCTAAACACCAATTCATTACATATAGTTACGTTTGTGGAATGAAAAACTATGTTGAGTATTTTGCGATGCAGCTATAAAGCAAAACAGATGGTCATGGGAGGAAAAAACATATCCAAGTAGAAACACATCATCTCTCCCACCCACAGGCGAGAATAATAAATGCAAACCCACAACAGAAACCCACACAGCTCAGTAAACATGCAAAAAAAATGCAACATCAGCTCAAGCTGATGAGAATCTATTGTCTGTAATTTATCTCCTTTCTTCTTCACTCACAGGAGCCAGCGATGTGTGAAAGACAGTAATTAATGAAACCTCGTCCTTCATAGTTCATCTTCTGACATACAGAGCTCTTGGATTACTTCATTAACGTCCTCCGAGAATGTTAACATGTTTTCAAGCTTTCTTCATCCATGCCTCATTAATGACTTGCAGTTCCTCTCATATACTTATATTTACATTCACTGACATAATTAAAACCAATAGAAGAACATCTTTTCAGACTTGATGTTTATCTTTGGCATTATTCCATGTGCAACTTGGAAGTTGACCTGAACACAATTTAACAGCAGTAAACGGGTAATTATGTCCCAGCTAAGCCAACGGTCCATGTAAATATCCAGTCACTTGCAATTATACGGTAAAAAGGAAGTACCCGGTCTTTTGCTCATTTTGCTTCTAAGGTTTCACATATTAGGACATAATTTAAAAAATCATCTGGTCCTGAAACAGTTTAATTATAAAATTTTATAATTACAACCTGTAATAAACAATGTATGACATACAGTATTACAGTGTGTCATTATTTATTTAACAAAACATCAACTATGCTGAAGCAGTGTGTGAAAAACAGGTTATATGTTTAAAGTTAACATGATGGGCCCCCCAGATTTTATGATCTGAAAAGGAAAGCTGGTTTCCAATGCATCCCCCTGGACCCTTTCTTCGAGAACTTATAACGTATACTATATGTTTCTCGTTCATGCTCTAGGGCTTGATTTTATGCTTCCTCTTAACTTTTAGAATGCTGTTGATGCAAATGCTATTAGAACAGAACAGAAACAAACGAAGATTTCTAGTGTTCTCTTGACGGATCCATCTCCCTGGACAACCTCTCAGTACAAACTTACAACTACATATTTCTGGTTAACACTAACTGGCTTACCAGTTTTTTTATTCTTTGCCCCTATTAGTCAAGTCCAAAAACTTTATTTATCCCCAAGGGGCAATTAAGATAGATGATACCTCGCCGGCCATACATACAATACACAAACATCACATTGGGGAGACAGGTCAGCCTAGGTAGCACTGGCCGGTTGACCGCACAAGCAGCAACCCAAACCAAAACCATAGAAAATGCACAACATGAGGAAAGACGAGGAGAAAAAAAGAACTCCCCCCAGACTGAGCTCCAACAGGGAGATCAGTTTGAGAACAGAAAAAAAACAACTCAGCGCACAGCACATGAATCATCACATCTCACAACATAGAAGACATAAGCTTCGGACAGAATAGAAACAAATGTGGACTGTTTCTAGACAAAAAGCAGATTTCAGATGTTCTGATCTGAAACAGAAATCAGCACAGGACAGAAATAGATGTCAACTGAAAAATGCTGTAAATGAAAAGCAGGTTTTCAGCATTCTCTTGGCCCATCCATTCACCCAATCACTGCTCAGTGTGAACTATCAGGATATCGCTATGTAGTTTCTATGTATGTATGTAGTTTTCTGATTTCTTCTTAAGCGATTAACCACACAGATTTTATAATCCAACACTCCTACATCATGACAAAACAGAAACAAATGTTGACTGTGGAAAGCTGGAGATGAATCCAAAATGCCTCAATCGTCTCTATGGCAACATCCCATTGAGTTCTTCTTAGTTTCATAATCTGAAGTGACTTTTTCTATTTTTTGCTTTTATTTTTGTTTTTTGAGAGGCCGTACTGATCCAGAGTATTAACAGTTTTAACAATTCCTTTAAAGACTGGCAAAATGTCCTCACTTTAGAGCATCATCTTGATGTTGCCACCCTTTGAAGGATAATTTGGACTCCAGGGTATAAAAATACACAAACACATACACACTAACTTGAACAAGCACAAGTGACCCAGTTTTTTGGCAGTATGACAGGACGCTGCGAGCTCACTTAATGAAGCGAAGCCACCCTGAAATAGTTTGAGGAAAAGCTGTTAACTACAAACTTTCAGCAGTGATGGACGAGGAACTCTGCCGCCTGGCTTCCTGTTACTCAGCTCTCTTCATTTTGCCATTAAGGCCTCCACTGGGAGTGCAGATTGAAGCGAGAAAAGATGAGTACAAATTGACTTCCTGTCACAAGATTACACACAAACATTCACACAGCACACCTAATTGCAGAGCACTACAAACAGGCCGGCGACACACAATCGAAAGACTCCTGTCTGGGTGGCTGAACATTAAAAATGCATCAGCAGCAATTAGCATCTGTCTGAGGCGAAAGGAGGAGGAAGAAGTGAAGAAGAAGAGAGGAAAGTTACATAAGAGAAGCCGATTGAAAGAAAGAAAACAGAGGGGAAATGGACACAGAGAGATATTATGAATTAACTTGAGAAAAAGTAAAAAAAAATACAAATAGAACATAATAATATGCAAAGAAAATAGCTCCAAAGAAAGGATAAAGGAAAAGCTTAATTAAGTGGAACAAATATGAGCTGATTTCGATTCAGTCATTTTATTTTTTTTAGTTTTTCATCAGAAAAGATTAACTTATGAAGAGTTAGTCAGTCTTTCTCACACCGAGTCGTTGTATAGTCTATGACATAACCTTCACAATTGGCCAACTCCATTCAAAGCATTCATCATGTGTATCACCTTGTGTTTACTTCCATTATTCCATTATAATAGTTTCAGCAGACTCCCTTTGGGAATTTCAGAGATCGATCAAGGTGAGGGTTTACTAGCATCAGCTTCTGACATGTTCTCCTTCACTTACATCCATGAATGTTATCTGTGGTCTTTGACCTTGCTGCTGCCTGGCAGCTTCATATTCAACATCCTTTGTCCAATATACCAACTATCGCTCCTCTGTGCGTCTCATCCTTGACTCTCTAACTTTTTCTTCAAACCACACTTTTCATGTCTAACTTTTTCCACTCTGGTCCATCTGGTCGCTCACAATGAAAGTTTTAACACATTTAGCTCTGCCACCTCCAGCTTGGCCTCCTGTCTTTTTGTTATTGCTACCATCTGAAAACCATACATCGTAGCAGGCCTCACTACCACCTTGTAAACCTTGCCTTTCACTCTTGTTGCCATTCTTCTATCCCAAATCACCCCTGGCACTTTGGATGGTTGACCTCAGGTATTTAAACTGTTTCTACCTTATCTTCTATCTGTTTGACCCTAAAAAATATTAACAATGACTGACCGTGATACATACATCCTTAAACTTTGCTTAACTAATATCGCCAAAGTTGCCAGTTCATCTATGGAAGGCAGTTTATCCAGTTCATCCACACAATACCTATAACTACAGTTTCAAGGTGTCTGTTGCTGCAACCTGGCAAAGCACAGCCTAATTTCAGGAGCATCTGTGCAGCTAATTTCTGAGCAGGCTGAATTAATTCTGTGCTATATCAGCTGTTGCTTCACCAATGTTACCTCAAAGACAGTAAAATTTGGTTTTTGAAACACACCATAATATTATATTTTTATTATAATGCTTTTAAAAAACTACTTTTCAGAATTTATATTTTAAATCAAAACTGATCTTCGATCATGTTTTTCATGAATGTCTGATTTCCATTACCTTCAAACTGCGATGCATCTGATATGTCACCATATGTCTGTTGTGTGCAAAGTGAAGCTAAATCTTGACATGTTGGATATTATTTCTAAGCACTGACGCTCCTGTGGCTCAGGGGGTAGAGGGTTACCTGCCAATCAGAAGGCGTCTCTATGTCGCCATATCCTTGGGAAAGATGCTGAACCCAGAGTTGATTGATTGTTAGAGAAAGTGCTTAGAAAAAAGTGCTCATATGAATGTGTATGCAACTGGGTGAATGAGGCTTGTATTATGCATCGCATTAAGTCATCAATTAGAGAAAGAATATGCTACTCCATTTACCATTAAGCTTTTACCATCAACCAGGTCACTAGCATCTCATCTAGGGTTAGGATTTAATTAAAATCCAGCACATTTTATAGTATTTCCTCCTGTTTAGAACACCCAAATGGAAAAGCTTTTAACATAAAAGCTGTAATGCCAAAGAGTATGACATTTGATCGCAAATGTGACTTTTTTGCATGTGTCGAAAACAAAAGTCACTTCTGGTTGATACACGAAAACCCACTTTTGCTTTTGTGTACTTCAGTCAAGTATAGGCTTTGCTGAGAGATATTTCCATGATAAAGTATTATCAAGAACCACATACTCTTCTTCTACTTTACTCTTTCTGCTTAAATGATACTTATGTGATACCCAGCATGAGATCAAACTCCTTATATTTTATACATGTGTGTTTGGCTTTCTGTCTCGCCGTCTTGTACCCTTGAGCCTGAGTGGAGTTAATCTTTTGGTATAAAATCTAATTGTTGATGTATCTATGATACAACTCCTCTTTTTGAGTGATACTAAAACCTGTTTTCTTTGACAGGGAGAGATCCCAGGCTGGTGGGTTAGACACCAAAACCAAGTGGTTAGGATTGGTGGTTCGATCTCTGTGAGACTCAATGATTAAGACTAAGCCAAATCTAAATAGACCATCAATGAACTGGCAGATGTTGTGAGAAGTTAGATTTGGCTTTTTTATGGGTACATATTGGATGTTTAGTGCCAGCAACTTTGTGATTTGACCTAAATGGGTGTGGTTCATGTCAGCCCTGATTTTTTAAAATAATTTTTCAAACTGGAAAGGTTATTGTATAAGACATAATTTAAAAGGGAACAACTAGTTAGTGAAAATATGTCTTTTTAGAACGTGGCAAAAGCAAACCTTAATCGCGACCCCAAATAGGTCACCAGTGACCTGACGGGTTTTAAAAGGTTAAAATTGATCGCCAGAGCAGGCCTCTGGAAGTAACGTGAATTGAGATCTGGGTATTATTTTGGCTGCACAAAATGAGTATTGAAGTATTGATTAGCACATACTTCCACCTTCCCCTCTGCTCTCAGTGTGCAGAGAGAAAGAAGAAGGTGAGCAAAGGATGTGATCAGGAAACCTCTGAATTCTCGAGGTTTCCTGAGTACATCACGAAATGCTGATATGTCCTCTTAATGTGTGTTGGAGCAGGTTTTGTACCTGAGGTATTATCTTGTAAAAAGGGTTTTGATGTTTCAGGATGAGGACGTGATCTTGCATGGTGAGAAAAGCTTCACTGTTTGCATGGATATTTGTGTGGGTGTGTTAAATGTAGACTGGGGAATCTGTGAAACTGAGATCAAAACATTGAGCCACTACACACAGAGACTGAATATTAATAAGTGAATTTAAAAGCAGTAATATGCAATTATTTTAAATTCATTTTGATGCTATGCCAACTTGGGATAGGGCGATTGGCATTTCCCACCCACTTCAAATGTCTGGCCCGTAGTTACGTAACTTAGCTAAGCAGAAAAGTGCACTACCAAGAATCCTAAGAGCAAAATCTGCAACTACAAGGCCCAGCAGAAAAGGAATGACAGAACAAGCTCCGGTTGTAGGGACTCAAGAAGCAGTGGAGTGCATAGAAGGAGAAGAACTAAATTATAGCATCGACATGTCATTTGGCTGTGGCTTTGCTTTTCTGGCCAAATTTCGGCACTCAGAACAACAAATTTTAGACATACTCAGGGTTGAGGACACAAATGCAGATGAGGTGATGCTTTATTCTGACATAAACTTGGCTCACTGGCAACCTGAATGGGAAATCTCAAAGTCTGCCAGTTCGCCAATGATTTATCTAAGGGGTGGGGTTGGCTTTGCTTCTTCTATTTATGAAATTGCCATATACAAAAGCTTGTAACAGAAGTTCTGTGGAGTAAAAGCGCATGTAAAACATTTGTTTTGGAAAGGATAATCTTCTACAGTAATTTCTAATAATGTGCTGGTTTGACATGAAGCTAAAGTGTAATGTAGCCCTCCATCACTCTAATGGCAAAGTGATTACCACTGGGTTATACTGATCAGAGACGCTTAAGGGAATATTGAACCATGGTAATTCTCATTTCTCCATGACGCAGCCTAAATCTGCAATTATGGTTTTATTAACATCAAAAATTGATCTTCTCCCAAATCAAGCCTGATTTATGAGTTGTAATTTTAAAAAGTGTTGAGCAAAGGTCAATAAAATCAAAATTGTTATATTCAATGTCATCTTCCTGCACACCTCCTGGGCTGTTTCCTACCAAAACCCATTATAGCCCCTTCTCCTGTGAGATGTGCCAGATCTCATTGACTGCAATATGGCGAGTGAGGATTGTGTTGATGTTGTCAAGAAACTCCAAAAGTTTTGATCCACATGAACATTTTACCTTTTATTTACAACATTATATATCTAGTTGAGTTATTTCCTGTTGCACTGGTGCCTTTTATGACTGCTGGAAATCCTCCAGAATGCAAAAAAAAAAAGGGAAATGTGTCTTTTTTTTTACTGATGGAAAACAGAAGACACTGTGGGGAGTGAAATCTGGCAGTTGATCTTGGTGGTGATGGAAGATTTTGTTGGAATGGGCAAAAAACTTCAAAGCTTTTCAACCTGTTAACATAAATTTTTAGTCACATTTTGTGTGTGTGTGTCTTTGGAACTCTTACCTACTTTATTTTTGTGGATTCAAATTCACTAGTCGGTAAACAGTGGCTAGATGTCCATCCATCTGTCCATTCATCTACAATTCATAAGAATCACTACTCTACACTAAGAATTTTGGTCAGACTTTAGTGAAACTAACACAGAGTGACGTCTGAGTCTTCACCCAGACTGTGCTCAAGCCAAGATCACATGTCGTTTTACGGGCACTTCACATTAATCATGTGCACTTTTTCCAATTTCACCAAGTTATCACTTCTGATGTATCAACCAAGTGCCACTTCAAATCATTTAGCAAAGTTGATTACATCATAAGATCCATGATGTAGATAAAAAAATATTAGCACTTCAAATTTGGCATTGTTAAATGATGGTATTGCTCCACTCATTATCACAGTAGGTTGCTCCACATGTTTTGATTTGGCAGTGTTTTACACAGATCAAATCATTCAAAAAGAATGTGTGTCTGCAGCTGGAATCAAACCAGCAACTTGTGCTAACCACTACACTTTAGTAGCACTGGTTACATTTTGTACTTGATGATTAATTAGGTTAATTTGTGACTTCTTTATGAGTTTCAATTCTCTTCAATTTGCGCAATGCAGCAAACCAGTAATAAAAAAACAAAAAATGTGTGTATTTCTTTCTGCACTTCACACATTGCAGTAATGCAATTGTAATGGATCCTGGGCCTTACTTTTTAGGCTCTTGGAATTTGCTTTCTAGTGCCGTTGGATCATTTTTGGCATGATGTCAAGTACAGGACTTGTTTGCAGCATGCTAATTTGCTGCTCTTAAGGTAGGCTCCCTTAAAGCAAGTGTTTTCTCTTCTTTGAAGGTGTGCATGTCATAAGAAGTTGCTGTGCTGAATTATTTTTATTTCAAGCAGTTCCTGGGAGAAGAGAAACTCACATCAGCAGGCAAAGAGCAACTGACTCATCCTTAAATTCACACAAAACAAAGCAGAGCTCATAACCACATGAGGGTCGGGCCAGATTGGCTACAGCTGGTTCTTATGAAGTTGAACTCTTCGTATATGAAGCACAAAGTCAGCACTGATCTACTTTAAGTTCAAGAAGAGTTGGCTAAAAGGGTTGCTGAATTACTTACACCCATCTTTAGGGAGTAGGATTCACTGATTTTTATCATGTTACTGAGAGATGTCCCCTAAAACATTCAACTGGCTGAAGGAGAGGCAAGTTTTCTGTAAAAGTGAACTCCCAAACTAGTTAAAACCAAAACTTATCCAGTCTAATTGAGACTTGTGAGATTTGGTCTGTTTCATTTTGAAATTTGATTTAAGTGTCTGGGATTCAAGCCAGCGGGAGGTCTAATCCACACAGGAAGTGGTAAAAACAACATTTCAGACAGAAATACGGTCTCGGCTCAATACTTCTTCGCAAAAGAGATTCTTCATCTCAAGAGTTTTACTTCCTAGTTAAGTAAAGGCAAGGAAATGAAGCTCTGTAGCATCCAGATACTCTCTTACAGAAAGATGGCCAATGTCCTTTGTGACTGATGTTTACACAAAAGCTGCAAAAGTCACCAGTTTCGTCCACTTTTAAGTTCTCAGCAGCGGCTGAATCCAATAAGATTTTGTGCAAGAGATGAAATCTGATCAGTTTATTTGCTAGTTTTGAGGATAAAATGTTTATCGGAGTGTTTGAACTTTTCCTTTAAATGAGCAAATTTCTCTGAGTTTACAGAATGACTTTTGCTCTGTATTGATGCATTAATTTAGCTTTGCTACCCATCAATGAAATTAATCCAATGGAAACCAAATATTGGCACTGTGATTACTGTGATTGATTGGGGCAATTTAATATAAATGGAGGTTTTTTGTCACACTGTACTCAACACAGTGTTCAGCAGGTTTCTGCAATTTACTGATAAAACTGATTTTTTTAATATCCTTCTTAAATCATCTGTCTCAACTCCACATTTTGTTCTCGTGACTATTGTGTTGTGTGTTTGTTATTTTGGGGTATGTTGTGTCCTAGTTACTATAATAACAAGTTTCTGTAATACTTACTTATAATTACAGAATTGCTGTAATTGCAGTTGTTGCTGCCCAGTATATTTAACCCTCACACCCTCACCAGTAGAGTAGAGAGCTCTGCGCTGACTGGTTTGGGGATTTTGAGTGCTCATCTTCAGCTTTTTGGCTGTTGCTGATTTGTTCTTTGGAGCTCAAGGTGACCAAACTTTAATGAGAAGGTGCAGCACTAAGTTATGAGGTGATGCTAATGTGCTTGATTAGCATAAACCATACACGGGTACCTGCTAATTTTTGCTAATTAATACAATAACAAAACTAGTTTGTGCACACAAAGGAATGATTTGACTCCAGTTCACTTTGCTCTTGCATGCGAAGAAAATATTTGTTTATTAATATTATTATTTTTATTCACAAAGCTTCCTCTTATTAAAACTCGCTTCAAGTGGCAACATTTGAAAAACACAAAGTTTTTGACTAAATTTTGACACAGCATTAAAAAAAAATCTCCTGAGGTGTAAAACTGTTAGAAGTGATGAAGAGAACTTTTAAAAGTTGTTTTAGAAGAAGAGAAGGGTCAGCGGGGGAGCTGGCTCCAAGGAGGGGCCACTTGCCCTTCCTTTTCTGCCCTCCCCATCCTCGGCTGCCTCCCTCTTCCCGCTCCACTACACCCACACACACGCAGGGCTTGGGGTGCAGGTGCTCTGTCCCCTTCTGGCCGCCTGTGCCTCAATTTTATTCCGCAACCTAGACATCCACATTACTCATACTCTCATAACACATACATATAGGGCCTTGGGGGTGGGCACGTTATACAGTGTCCAGCGGATGGTCTGTGTATTCAAACCCACCTCTGGCGATGGTGCCCTACCCTCAATTTTAAATGCACATAGACACTGAGGGTTTTCGGGAGGAGCCGTGCTGCTCTCTGGCAGGAAGCACCATGCCCTGCTGTGTTTTAAATGCACTTTAGAACAGCACACAGCAACACTACATATGAGCGGGCGTAGGGAGGTTTGAGGTCTTCACTCACCCCGGTTCTGTTACCCGTCAGGGCTGGGGGGCTGGGAGGAGGTGCTGGCCATCAGACTGGGGTCTGGGATGCGGGGCCTCCCTGCTACTGCAGATAAGGAGGCGATCTGCCTTCCTCCACCCCAGAGAGAAGGGTTACATCTCCTGGGTCCGGGTACTGTTTGCCCCTCTGGAGGCAGGGGTACCTGGACCTGGGATATAGAGCATGTTTGGGGAGTGTGAATGTGTGTACAGTGTCTATTTGTGTCTGTCTACACGTTGGTGAGTACCGAGTATTTGTTTGTGCATATGGGGATGGGAATGCATGTTTGTGTCCGCGTGCGCCTGTTCGTCTGTGTCTATATGTCAGGTTGGGTCTCAGACTCAACCTCTCTGGGAACATCTCAGGCTCTCCGAGGTACGGAGGCCAATCTCCCCTCACCACACTCCCTGCCAGTGGCTGATACCCTCAGACGTTGGTGTGTTGGTGGTTCTTGGTGTCTGGAGCTGGGCGCCCATGTATGTACCGGCTCACTCCTGGTGGCCGATTGGCAGGGCCTGGCGCCTGTGGCCTGGCTGGGACCCTTCTGGGGGTGGGCAAAGCCCGTGGGCACGTCACTGCAACCCCCTCTGGCCTCTGCTCCGTAGCTGCTGGATGACCTCTCGTTTTGGGGCTTTCCTCAGCTCTTCCCAGGAGGGTTGCACGGTTGCCCCTTTGGTGGTCCTCCTTGGGTTCTCGTACTCTGGGGTCTCTGAATGTCTGGTGCCTGGATCTCCTCCATACCTGCTTCATACCCTGGAGGACGGGGCTATGGCTCCCCACACTCCCTAGCAGATTGTTACATGGAGAAACCTTTGGAATACAAGCATGCTGATCCACACAGGTGAGCACACAGGTGTACACACAGGTGTTCACAGACAAACTACACCTTTCTTGGCTGCTACCTCAAAGCACATTGTGTGCTGTCTATCTTGCGTGCTGCACAATAACATGTAATATTAAGTATCTACTGTTATCTACTGCTAGCTAGTTTATTGTGATGGTGCTGTATTTATTACGTAACATGTTTGTTTTCTCTTCGGTTTTTTCTTATCTCCATACAGGTGATCCAGGTGTTTTGTTTGTTTTTCTTTTTTTTCTTCCCCCTTTTCCCACCATCTCTTCTCCCCTCTATTTTTCTCTCCCTCTTTCTTTCATTCTTTCTCCCTGTCCTATCCCCCAGTCATGTCTGTCCCGTTTGTAACAACCAAAAATCAAATCAAATAAATACATAAGTATAATAAAGGTCAATCAAATGGACCAATATGGCAAGGCCATGATGATCCAATTGATAAAGTAAATCCGCTTGGCATCTTTCTTGGCCTTCAGACAACAATTCTGATGGCTAAAGATCCAAACGGGACACAAAAAAAAAAAAAAAGAAGAAGAAAAGAAAGTAAAAAGCGGTGAGCTGCAGGAGCTTTTTCTTTAACTGGGTAAATTCAATCCTAGCACTTTGGACCTGAGTGGTTCCTAAAGTAAGGACCACGACCTCCTGTTAAACAGTGAATATACTGCTGGTGAGCTGTAAATATTGTTATTTATTTTAAAAGTCTTGATAGAAGATAGTGCATATAACATTCTAGGATTAAAGCTTTATATGGGGAATGAACCTGAACAAATTGTTGGGCCATGAATCAATAAAACAACCCGTAAAGGACGAAATGCTTCTTCAACTCGTCTGATGAGATGTGTGATTAGAGGTTTGGGTGGGCTGCAGAAGACTTAGAAGTTTCAAACTTGCTATCTGAACTTTGATAATGGCTTTGGATCACAATGACACTTCTATGATTAGGCCTGTCGATGTGAGCTCAGTGAAATATTCTGATGGACTCAGTTCTTAATTCAAGTGTTACTTGATACAATGTGATGTTCGAATGGTCCCATTAGTTAAAAAATGTAAGATAAAGAGGGTTTTCTTACCCTTTGATTGACAAGTATAGCCCAGATTCTAAGTCTGATCTTCATCATATCCACATCCAGCTTCAGGCTTTAAATATAGTACTTCACAAATTAGTGGAAAGCATTATGTATTTCCATTATTTATTTACAGTTTATAGTAATAAATTGTAAATCAGTAATTCTGACCTCTTCTTCCTTCTTCCGATTGTAAAACTCACTCTGGACTGAATTGATGTTTGGACACCTTATGTTACGCCCCAGTCTAGGGGTACAGGAACGCAACATAAGTTTGAAAAGA
>NW_024583137.1:45995-48512 GCF_018398535.1 Haplochromis burtoni | reverse complement strand
AAACAAAAGACAAGCGCTACACCTAACTCCCTAACTGAAATAAACAGGAGAAAACAGTGCAAGGAAAAACAATATGGCAGCTCACCCCTTCTGTTGCAGTGCTATTTACAATGTGCTATCTACAATGAAAGCTAATATACACACTATATACAAAACTCAGAAAGGCCGCAAAAATCACAGGCACAAAAGTCTCAGGTTTTGGAGGCCAGGGTCAGGTCTGCTGCGGCTGTCAGTGGCTGCCCCGGGACAACTGCTGGTGAGGGATTTGAAGAAGATCACATGGCCAGGGGACCAATCAGCAGCCGTCAGCTCATTCACTCCGGGACCTGCAAAGACTTAAAGGAACAGACAACAACAGCCACCAAAACAGATTATGGACAGGGCCATAACACCTTAAAAATATGAACAGGTGTTTATCATATGCTCAAATATTTCTCATGTTTTGCATCATTTGTGCTTTGTACTTCCTGCTCTGAAGGAAGTGAACGCAGTGATGCCTGAACCAGTGTCATTGCTTCAGATATTAATCAGGCATTCATGAGAAATAAAATTCCAAAAACTGAGTCACTTAATTGAAACTTGCAAAGCAACAACAGTTTAAACTTCAAAGGGATGTCAGCACTGTGCGTAACAGAAGGACACAGCTTGTGGGCATGTGTGTGTGTTTTTTTGTTTTGTTACTCTTAGTATGATTGTTGGAGGCTTTATCAGCTGCCTGCCTGAGGAGCAGCAGGATGTCTAGCTCAGAAGCTATTTCAGCCTTTTTTTCTCATTTAGTCTTCATCCAGAAACACTTGAGTCACAGTAAGACACACGCTTTAGTTCTGAGATCTGCAAACAGGCCTCCTCCACTCTGATTTTTCTCATGTTTTCTACAGTTTGTTTTTTAATCCGTAGAGCCTCCACTTGTTTCTACTGATGTGATTGCAAACCATTACTAAAAAGCACTCTTAGAGTAAACTTATCATTTGTCTCCATCTAGTGGTGCTCAGAGGACACATACGTCCTGTCTTCATTCTGGTATGTATTATTATTATTTGTTGGTTTTATTTTTTTTTTATAAAATAATATTTTGTTATTAAAAACACACACACACATATACTCAGAAAATTGTAGCAACAGTTATAAAACTGTGAAAATATCTGTGCTAGCAGAGGAGGTAACAGGAGAGATATTTTTTCTGATTTAGAAATAGATCAGTGAACTCATCACACAATAGGACTGTGCACATTATCCTCGTTGCTCTTTTTTTGAAATTTTCCAGAAGGGCCATTTTTTATAACTGGCTGTAGAAGCTGAAATTGACTCTTTTTAGTCTCAAAGACACAAACAGACACACAAAGAGACACGACTGCTCTGCACTGGGTCATCGCTCAGTGTCGTCTTCAGTCATGCTGCTTACCAGCACAGAATAATTCAATTGAGTTTACAGTCCAATAGCTGTGCTATGACTGTTTAATGTTTTTATTATTAATCTGTGTGAATTAGTGTAACTTGTAGCTTAAGTGTATCAGAAGAGTTCAACGCAGTGAATTCACTGTGTGGGCGTGGACCCCGAGGCCCATCCATAACGCAGTGTGTTACAGTGTTATAGTTTATACTGTCAAACAAATTCAGAGTAATGATGGCACTTTTCACACTTTGTTTAGCATCTGCAGTTAATTCCCATCCCATAATCTAAGCTGGGTAAAATATAGATATACATTTTTTTACAGTGGTTTCACAGTAAAGAACAAACAAACAAAATTATAGGACAGGCTGCACAATGAGTTGTTAGAATTTTTTCTGTAATTTTGTGTATTTTATTCCTGCAAAATTAAACTCAAAGCAGCTTTTTGTTTATCGTGTAAAAAAAAACTGAGATGCATTGTAAAAATAAATAAATAAATTAGTGATTAAATATGTTATTTATTTAACTTCTTTCAACTACCAGAAAGAGAAATTTCACTAGTCCACAGTTTGCATGTTCTCCTGTGTGGGTCTGTGCTTCCTCCCAAGGTCCAAAGACATGCAGCAAGTGGGTCAGGTTAGTTGGTGGGTGTGGATGGTCAGTAGCGGTTTTTGATACGGGCGACACGGGCGGTTGCCCGGGGCGGCATCGTGGTGGGGGGCGGCATCGTGGGCATCGGAAAAAAATAAATAAATTGCTCGCACTCATGCTGCCCCGACATCAGCCAGCGCATACTGGGAATGGCATAGGCACCGATCGGTTTTCTATCGCCCATTTGCTGGGAGTAAGGGCGCTCTCCGTTTGCGAAGTGCGCCTTCTGCTTGCGGCACAGGGAGGAGAGGGTGGGGCGGCGGGGGACTTATAATTTGCACCGACGTTTTTCTGTACGCGAAAAGTGAGCGCGAGAGCCCTCGGTGCGCCTGCTCGCTGCTGAAGTCAAAGTAAAACTTTATTGTCATCTCCACTGCATGCAGTACACAACCGGTGGAAAGGGGAGGGAGACCTGCTGCCTCCAAATAGAGCACATTTCATTCATAATGTTTTCATTCATAATGTTGTAAATCCAA
>NW_024583137.1:4622-43402 GCF_018398535.1 Haplochromis burtoni | reverse complement strand
ACTGTGGATGGTTGTCTGTCTCTCTGTGTTAGCCCTGCAACAGACTGACGACCTGTCCAGGGTGAACCGTGCCTCTCGCAGAAGATAATATATGGATGAATGGAGATGGTTTGGCATCTCAAGTGGGCGGGTTTTTCACAGTGAGGCAAAAGACACTTTGCTTGTTATCACAAACAGTTGATTGCAGTTCTTGCTGCCAAGTGTGGCAAAACCAGTTATTACGTTTTGGGGACTCAGCTAATTTTTCATATAGGATCAGGTTTTGATATTCTTTTCCCCATTAATAAATTAAATCCTTTAAAATCTGCATTTTGTACTTACTTGGATTATCTTTGTTTAATAGAACACTTGAGACATGAAATGTGACAAATATGAAATAAGAAAACAAAGCCCTAATAAACTAATTAAAAGAATTTATTGTGGTAATTAGACTGAAACACTGATGAAAATTATGTGAAATTTTAAAATTAAATCTGATAAGAGGAACAGCGCCTGAAATAATCTGAACTATCAGACCAATCACTGTCACGGACCAGTGTAAAGAAAGGCGTTCATATCAATTTTGTCCTGAGCCGCGACCCTTCTGTTTGAACTCCATCCATGCTGTGATTGGCTACAGTTCTACACAAGAGCCCGCCTTCTCCTCCCTTCCCCAAAGCTCATTGGTCGCACATCCCCTCCTTCGCGTAAAGCTGGAAAAACACACCAAACACACGTTTCGGACTTCTTTCTCATGTTGTTTCTGTGCGTCCTTCTTCACAGTTTCTTTTCCTGATGAGATTATAAACAGAGGAGAGTGCAGCTCTGCATGTCAGAAGTAGAAATTGATGGTGGAAGTTTATTCATGTTTACACGAAGCGGAAATCGGGCTGCAAGAGCGGTTTAGCTCGGGAGTTAGGCCGGGGGAGAAAGCGGACTAAACTCCTTCTGGTGAGTTCACCCTGTGTGCTCGGGGATTTCCTCTTGTGCTCGGTGTAAGGAGAGCAGGATATCAGACAAGAAGTTTATGTCTGTGCTGTAAAACAGGAGCTGGGCTACAGTTAGCCTCAAATTGCTAACTAAAGGGGAGAAAATTAGTTCGCAAAGCCACGTTAAGCACTGAATTGGAAACTAAAGCTGGGGCTATTGTAAAGTAAACCATACCAAGATACTCGGGAAGCTTAAAGCAGAGCAGTGCCTCAAGCTAAAACAGATAAAAACAGTGTAAACTGTGACACCGAAACACCGTCATTATTATTAATATTTATTGATGGATTGTTAATGTTTTACGTTTCTTATTGACGAAGATGTTAAATATTTGCAGGTTTTTGTGCCTGCTGTACTGACATTGTAAAGGAGCTGTCAATGATTATTTTTTGGTTTTATAGGGAAAAAAAGAGTTTTGTAGTCATAAACATGCATTAATTAATCTTGCTGATGCATTCTCATAAACTTGAAATGCATATCAGTGGCTGGTGGTTTGTGGAAGCTGCCATGATGAATACAATGGATGAATAGACATGGCCTTAAGCCTGAATTATGCTTCAGCAGGAAGTCTGCTTGGTTTCAGTTGTTTACCTTTAACACTGGGTGTTAAACCTCACTGTGGGAGGATTCGTTATAGCATTCGTCCCAAAAGTCCTGTGATGTCATTTGTATAGGACACCAATGCAAAGCAACACAACACATTGTTATGTTGAGGACATCGAGGCGATGGTATATCTGCTGCTAAGCTGATGGTAAACCTCAGCACCTCATCATTGGACCACAGTGTTGGTTTGTGTGCAGCCATTTCCCTCGTTTCTGTGTTTCAAAAATGAAGAGTGTGATTCTTCCGGAGGCGTCACTCTTATGACTCATCCAATCAGTGGCATGGAGCCTGGTTACATCACATTTTTGGCTCAACTCAGCTCGCTTGGAACCGGGGTCAAGTAGCTACCAGTGGCAAAGAGGCTTAAATGTAACAAGTGGTTGTTTAAGGTACTGCTGTCTTGGGCTTTTGGTGGTTGACTGCACACATAAGCACAATTAGTCCCATTCAATAAAGGCAAAGCATCTGTGTTAGAGATTTCCACTTAAATGGTAATTTTATTGGGCTATTTGATAAACAGACACATACTTAAACTTGCGTAAACAAATCCCCACATAATTAATTACTACTTAAAATATTTTTATTTGGGTTTTAGTGGGTTTTCTTTTGGCACTGACAAAATTAACTTTGGCCTGCACCAAAAAATATTTATATGCAAGAAAAGCTCAAAACATGCTGAACCTGACTGTCTTTCAGGTCTCTTGACGGGCGATCATGGAGTCAGTCAGCAGTCTGTCCATGCTGGGCCGCAAGCAGCTCACTGTCTGCCTGGTGGACTGTATGAAGACTCTGGGGGTCCCGAGGGCAGAGCCTGAAGGTGAGCAGCATTCAGAAACACAAGATCAGGATCCTTCCTACATCTTACAGTGCTGGTCACAGGCTTAGATACCCTCATCAAGTATACAAACAAGGGCAAGGGAATGAGGGAGTCAACAACAATTAGAGCTGGGAAAAGAAACAAGTCAAACACAGTAGTTTTTATAAATAATATGCTTTTATTGCTATAGTCAAAAAAACAAAAAATGGCTAAACTGAAAGTCAGTAACCAACAGAAATATGCTAAAATAACAATGAGATGGTTCAACAAAGCAAACTACTCACTAGTAATGCCAAAAACAAACTGCACAGCTACTGGCCTCCACTCGGCTGGTAGCTCTAACGCAGCCTTTCTTGTGTCTGGGCTGACTGCTTTTATCACTAGTATGATTTTTATCATGCTGTCAAGCTCCACAAATCAGTACCAGCATGCCTGAGGACCTGCTCCGATGTTCTTAATTTCCTATAGTGATGTTCCACAGTTACAGGCAAACCAGGATTTTACTGTTTGGGCAGATTACTTCTTGGGCATAAAACTGTGACACTGCCCACAAAGACTAATGTAAACCAGCCTTTTCTTTCTTTTATGGCAACATAGTCATCTGCTAAAATCCGCATTCACATGAATTAAACTTTTTTTTGTCTAGATTTACATATCTAATGACCACTCGAAGAGAGAAACTGAACTCACATGAGCCTGTAGCTTCATGCATAGCTGATGATTCTTTAGAGGTCTTCTCTGGTTACATATGTAACAAATGTTGCCCTGTTGTCAAACTGCTGTTTCTGAGAAATAGAGTCTGAAGAGACTTTGGGAAAATGTGAAGTAATGCATAGATTTTTATCTGTTTTATAAAAAGTTTTAAAACTTGGCCACCATTCTGGAGTCTATTTTAAATCCCTGTGAACAGGCGATTGGCTGAATTTTAAAACAGTTTAAGGTTTTTGCTCACTGCTCATATCTGTATGTGAACAAATTATTTCAGCCTCCTTTTAAAGTAAAGTTCAAACAATAAACCCTGAAGAGGTCAGCAAATAATCCATCAGTTTTCTGTGTCTTCCTCTTCTTAACGTCCTTTCAGCCCCGTCTGGTGACCTTCCAGTCCTCACTCTGAGAGAGCTGTCTGTCTCTTTGGTGGACTGCATGAAAACTCCAGTGCTGAACAGTGACGATAATCACAGCAGCTTGCAGCTCAACTTGAAAGAGGAGGACGAGCAGTTGGGGAGAGAGTACGAGGGCTCAAAGCTGGAGCTGCACCCAGTCTGGCAGGACAGCAGAGTCGGAGCAGAGATTCATTTGTATAAAGAAGAAGAAGAAAACAAAAACAACATCTTGGTGGCAAACAAACCTGAAGAGCTTGCTCAGACTGATGGCAAAATGTTAGTGTTTCAGGAGAACGGCAGCGGCACCAAAGGGATGGCGTGGCTCATACAGTGTTCCGAACTATCAGAGTCACTCGAAACAGCTGCACTGGGCGCCAGTTCAGAGGAGGACATGGATGCAATGTCACAGCAAAGTCAGGAAGAAGATGCTTTATCAGACAGAGCAGAGACGGCACAGCAGGACACTGAAGCAGAGGAAGCTGAAGATGCAGAAACCCCCGAGCCCGAGTCTGGAGGTGAATGTTTAATAACTAGTGCTTTAGTAATTTTTAAATTATTTGATTAAAACTTAAAATTTTCACCAGAAAGTTTTTTTTTAAGGCTTTGTTGCCAATATTTTAGCTTTGCACTACTGCTCTGTTGCCTCTTGGTGGCACTGTGACTATTAGATACTGCTGAGTAGATGTTCAGGTCTTCATCAAACATGAGAAGTTTGGGCTGTACTGGACGACATATGTGTGAGTTACAAATTTCCCCATGGAGCAAGAGACACGCTCTTCAATAAAAACTCAAAAGTTTTCCAATTTATCATCAGTGAGGTCTTTGCATTAGACTGAGTAAATATGACGCTGATCAGATCAAACCTTTAACGTAAAACCTAGAAATTTCATTATTTCTAAATGATATTATTTCCACACTAGCCTCCTAAATTGTTAGCTTTACAGCATGGCTACAAAAGGTTTGGTTTTTGTAGGGTTTTTTGTGCATCCTGTGATGTTACATGTGTGTACCAATCTCACATATGCATGTAAAAAAAAAAAAACATCAGTTGGGTTTATTTGTAGTAAGCCCAACTGTTCACATTCAACTGATGTGAAAGTAAATCTTCACCAGTTGCAATTCTCCTGATGAATTTCAGAGCATGTTTAGCTTCTAGAAAAAGGCCTTATTATTAGGGGTGGGCGATATATCGAATATACTTCAGGTATCGCAAGTTTTTCCATGTATGGTGGTTAAAATGGCTTTATCGTGACCATCGAGTATAAATTGCTATGGCAATATTAAGCCATTGACACATGTCAACATCTCCTCACACAGCAAAGAAAATGTTAAACCAGCTGTGATACCTGTGACTGTTCTTGGTCAGTCATTTTTATAGTCACTATCTAGACTTTTCTTTCTGTAATTTGAGATAATCCCATTTTTTGTTTTAAAATTTTCTTATATCATAAGCACAAAAGAGCACCTTTTTCATTTCAGTTAGTTTATTTTGTCACATGAATTATTGCTTGATGTACTTTTGTTTGTTCTGATCTTTTGTTTGTTAAATGTCTTTAAATGTCTAATGTTGAACACAGAAAGAGACGTACTACCACAGTAGTGTCATTTTTTTGTATTTGAAGTAGAAGTAAAACATCGAATGGTCGATTTGAATGTTGTACTACACCAAAGTGTTATTGTTATTAGTATCATTATGATCAGTTGTAGTAGTACGAGTAGTATTGGTATTAGCTTGAGTATTATAAACTTAGTGCAAGACCCTGTTGCATCTGCTAGGAGTTCTCAGGTCCAACAATAGCTCGAGCTGATTCAATTTTGGTGAAAATCATGTCAAGGTCACAGCAAATGTAAAAATCAGTAAAAGCTTTGCATTACCCACAATTTTTTCTGGATCATCCACAAACTTAGCGCCCCCAACATCAAAGTTGACCTTGAAAAAAGATTTAAAGAAACCATATTAAGTATATATATGTATTATAAAAGGGCATGGAGAGCACTGTACAAAGCACTTTTTCAACACAATCCCTTACGATGTCACAAAGATGGCATAAAGGTTCGCAAATTGCAAACAGCATGAAAATACCTTCAAATTTCAAGTTTTTACAGCTTATAGAACCCAAAGATTTCATCTTATGGGTAAACATGCTATTTTAGTATGTAATGCTTTAAGGCCATAGGTCAAAAGGTCAGACATTGGTCTTGTTATAAAAGCAGATTGATTGTAATTAAAACATCAATTTTATTACGTCCTTCAAGCTTCTCTTCTAAACATCATTTTCAACACGCTAATGGAATAATTTTGAGCATTGTGACTTGTAATCATCACTTTCTTCTTTTCTCTTCCTTGCAGCTCCTTCTTGCATGTCTTCAACCAATGAAAACCAAACAGAGAACCAACAGGATGCTGCGTCTGAACCCCGACACCACCGCTGTGAGCACTGTGGGAAGTCCTTCGCAAGGAAGAGCAACGTCCTCCGACACCAGCGGCACAACTGCAGCAGAACAAAACCCACAGAAGATTCAGACCAGCTGGAGCAGGAGACGTTCTCATGCAGCAGGTGCATTCTAACATTTGACACTAAACGCGGGCTGAAGCTGCATGAGCTCTGTCACAAAGAGAACGGTGAAAGTCACGAGGGCAAAGACAGTAATGAGGTTCAACGAGAGAGGCCTCACACCTGCACACAATGTAATAAGAGCTTCTACGTGCTGTACACACTGCGGCAGCATCTCCTCACTCACACTGGGGAGAAATCTTACCACTGTGAGGTCTGTGGGAAGCAGTTTGGCAGGGAAGGAACTCTGAAGGAGCACATGCTGATCCACACAGGGGAGAAACCTTATGAATGCGACCAGTGCGGCAAGACCTGTGCCAGGCGCGGGGACCTCAGAATACACATGTTGAGCCACTCTGAGGAGAGACCTCACAACTGCAGCCACTGTGGCAAAAGCTTCAAACAGCTTTTCAAACTGAGGAAGCACGAGCGAATCCACACAGGGGAGAAACCCTACCAATGTCAGCTTTGCGCAAAGAAGTTTAGACTGCAGGAATCGCTGGCATCACACATCCACACCCACACTGGAGAGCAGCCCTTCAAGTGCAGACTCTGCCCCAAGGCCTTCAGTATCAGGAGCAACTTGAAGAAGCACCAAATGATACACACCGGGGAGAAGCGCTTTCACTGCTCACACTGCGACAAAAGTTTCCGGCTGCAGCAGCACCTGATATTCCATGAGCGGGGCCACACAGGGGAGAAACCATACAAGTGTGAAAAATGTGGGAAAGGTTATTGTCACCCGTCCACGTTGAAAACACACCTGTCCGCTCATGAGGAGAAACCACCACGGTGTTCCCTGTGCGGGCGGGAATTTAGAGATCAGGAGGAGTTAGCCAATCACGGGTGTGCTGAGTCAGCAGAAAAACCACATCGCTGCTCTCAGTGTGGAAAGTGCTTTTCCCAGATCATGAATATGAAGAAACACCAGATGATCCACTCAGGGGAAAAACCCTTCGCGTGCAAGGAGTGTGGGAAGCAGTTCAACCACAGTGGGAATCTCACAAAGCACATGCGCACCCACACCGATGAAAGGCCGTTTGAGTGTGAACTCTGCAAGAAGCGCTTCAGGCTCCTGCAGCACCTCACAAATCACAGATTAACTCACAACAAGAAAAAGTAGAGACTGAATCTGATGTTTTAGTGGAAGCAGCCGCAGATTAGGAGGACAAACAGGGATGACTGCTGAGATGAGATTACGTTGACTCAGCTTCACCCCATTTTAAACTTTAACTGTAGCTCTTTTAGTTGTTCTTCATGTAAAATGAGACGGAAGAATGTTAGAGAGAAACTCGCTGCCTTGGTCTTTAAATGATAAAATGCTTTTAGAATTATAGTTTGGGACAGTTTTGTATTCTTTTATTTTATTTTTTTTACAGATTAATATATTAAATTGGGGATTTGTCCCAAAATGAAAAGGATTAAAAAAATGAAATGCCAAAAAAAGAAACTATTTCGGGAATAAAAGTCAATATTAAAACCAAAGAGCTAAGAAACTATCTTGTGTCTGGATGTCATAGTTTTCATTGGTAAAATACAGATTGGATATTGATCATCAAGTAGTGAGTTACAATCATACTTTCACCACTACCTCACTGTAGTTGTCAGAGTAATTAATAATATAGATAATAGAGAAAATTAAAAAGAAAAAACTGCTGTTGGTCAAAATGGGCATCAACTTTTTGCCCTGTTTTAAGTCATGTATCTCTAATTAAGGAAACTCATTGCGCTCATTAACACAGACTGACTCCGATTGATTGGCAGAGGTTTCCAAATAACTGCAGATTGCAATCTGTCTGAGAGTTGCCACAACTACTTGTAGATGGTTGGCCTTGCGATGTAATTCAATGCAACTATTGGTCACCTATCTTTATAAATTTATTCTTCTCCTAGTTGCAGAGACAATGCTTTCCTACCTTTACTCCAGTGTGATATCTGCTGTAACCCAAACTGTGCTGCCACTGGATTTCTTGCAATGTGCATGTTTTTAACGTGATACGTGTCAACCTACGCAAGTGGCCAACACTGTTACCAGCATTCAAACTTGTCCTGGGTGTTTTATCTGTTTACCTTCAGATTGTGAGCCTTTATGTAATTTCAATTTTTTTTTATGAATTGCAAGTGATAATGGAACTAAATAAAATTCAGGGACTTTTTTTTTTTTTTAACCCTCTTGAATTCTTTCTCTTTGCTGTGGTCAACATATTTGTGCCTCAATGGGTTCGACTTATTAACCCATTCCCGCTCATCTATTTAGATATTTTTGGCAGTCTCTCTCCAGGGATTCACACCCTCCCCACATACTACTCTGCAAGTCAGAGCAGACCATTATACATGAGTTTACAATCCAAGAATCTTGTAAAAGTGTAAACCTTTAATCTGCACTGCCAATGTTGTGAATTTTTAAGCCAAAGTGGTAACTCATAATGCGTCAACACGTATTTGGTCATTTCTTGCTATGTCTTGAACTTGGTCCTGAATTGTTTTTGTGTGTAAGACATGACTGAGCTGTTCAGTGTGAAGCTTTAGGTTTTTAATGTCTGGTACAAAAACAACAACACCTATGACCTCAGTAATAGCTTAGCACTTATCTTAGTACAAGGACATGCAGATGGTTGTTAAACTCCTGACATTCAAATACACTGCATTTTGACCATCTTCTAGGTTGGTGTGTAATTATTAATTTTAGTATCAATGAACTTCCATGTTAGGTTAATTGGTGATTCTGGCTGTAGTTGTAAAAGTTCATGAAGGAAGCAAAGCAGGTAAAATAGCTAATATAACTGAGGAGTTGGTTCTTTTCTTCTTGAGGTGGTTTCAGAGACACCACTAGCTCTCCCAAGTGTCCCATTTCATCACACTGAAAGCAACTATATGAGAGATAGATGAAAATATGACTTTGGAAACATGAGTATTTCTTTTCATAATAAATCTGAATCGCTGAACATGGCTGAGAAAAACATCAAAGTTAAGGTAAGTGCTTACTCTATACCGTTAACTATCGCTAAATTTAATCACATTTTTAATCTGAGAGTAGTTTGTGTTGGTCTTTGTTCAATGTTCTGATGGGACGAGTTCTAGTCACACAAGCTCTTCACCCAGTGCACATGATAGCAGTGAAATTAGCAGTTGCAGTAATGAAGGCAAATTTATCTGCAGCTCCTTTAAAGGAAAGGAGCTCCAGCAGGATCCAGAAGTGTTTGCTATATTTGACTAAGACTGAGCCAGAAACAAATTTCTACTACTTTAGAGCAGAGAATACATTCATCGACTTTGACGCTGAGCTAGATTATACAGTTCTGGAGCTCAACCCTGAAACATCTTGATGCATGCTCAATCATCCAGGTAACCCTGAAAGCTCAAAGGCAAAACAAGAGCAAAGAACAAGGTACCACTGGGGCTCCACTGCCTCCCAATGGTAAAGCCTGCATCATTGGACACCCAGCAGGGGAAGTGAAACAAATGGATCCTACATGTATCATTGAGACAGAGAAGAGAGGGCAGGCTGCTGATGATTATTTGAGTCATTAAATTAAGTCATTAAATCCAAAAATCATCCACTTGATCTGTAATTATGCCACAAAGCAAAGCATTGAAAACATATTAGAGGGTGGAAATAAAGCAGGAAAAGTAGCGACGTAACACACTTCGATGTATCACGCTGGCTCTGGCTCTCCAGTGTTTGATGTTTTTGCAGGATTTACCTATGGTTTTGCAAAAGAAGTCGATGGTATTTAACTGATAGTAAATGAGAAGTGAAGCAACACAGTGTGTAAAACAGTTTCTTGTCTGTGTGGTAAAAAGTTGAGATGAAGATGATAATGTACTTCTGCACTTAGTGAAGAACTTACATTCTGCTAATAGGGTTCTTTATATGGTTAAAATCTGTATCTTTGTCTGCACTGATTTAAAGAGTTTTATGTGTCTTTGTGAGACATTCAATCCTAAATTGTTTCCTATCACTAATTTGTCAATCCACTTTTACTTTTCCTGAAAATAAAAGCATGCATATTGTTTGTTTCTTTGTCTAAGTATAAGCTTTAATCTTCTACAGACCCAGATCAGAAAGATTGGCTGAGACTTATTGCTGCTGCTGATATCAATACACTTCATATGTTACTATTAATCAGTCGTGCCATTTTGTTTGGTCTGTGCTGCTCTTTAAGCAGCCTTAAACTCATGAGTGATTCTTTGTTTGTTCCAGTAGATGGCGGTGTTGCTTCATTATTCTCCTCACTGGTAAACAAGAAAGAAAAGATATTTCCTATAGTAATTTAGTCTGTCTATACATTTATCAGAATCAGAATACTTCATTAATCCCCAGGGAAATTATGTGGGTTATAGTTGCTCCAGTACAGTAACATTAACAAAAGCAGACTATTTAACAATACAATATGTTAAGATATAAGGAATAGCACAATACATACAAATCACCAAATAATAAATATCCCGGGTTGACAGATGTAGTTATAAATAAATATTAAGAATATTGACAGCAACATTACAGAGCAGAAAAGAGCTTGTGTAAAACGTGCGTAGCTATTGCAGTGTTTACACTGTGTTTGATGGAGGAGTTGTACAGGGAGATGGCCACAGGCAGGAATGATTTTCTGTGTGATTCAGTGGTGCTTTTTGGTAATCTCAGTCTCCCACTGAACGTGCTCCTGTGACAAGCCAGCATGTCATGAGTGGGTGGGAGGTATTACCCAACATTGTCTTTATCTTGGACAACATCCACCTCTCCGACACCACCTTAAGGGAATCCAGCTCCATACCCACAACATTACTGCATCACTTTGTTTTTGATTTGATAAATAACCATGTTCCTGGTGTGTATTTAACATCTGTTCACAGAAACGGTTATAGCAAAAGACTAATGAGAATTTTAGAAGGACAATTTTAATGGGAAGATAATTGTGATTCGGTTTATTTCCTTTCATGTTAAGAGAAATAATATCGAAAGCGTTCACGTGTTTTTAAAACTGTAAGTAGTTGGCTTAGTGTATCTCCCAAAATACTGTATTGGAACTATGAAACTGCAGTTTCTCATTTTTACTATTACTTTTGTACTGGATCAATAAGTTAGTGTCCTGCTTAACAATCAGTCAAATAAAGCCTTTGAAATAAATGATAAATCTTGCTGTGCACACCCCACAGCAGCCTAGCTGGTAGTTGCTAGCTCTCATCCCCTAGTTCTAGTCATTTAACTGGTTCTGTCCACTCTGTTGGTGTGTTTTTTAATATCGTGGCCTGCTGTGTGGTACTTTTTATGCGCTCCTTTATTCATTAACTTCTACAACAATATTTTACCTTCTGGCCTGTATTTCTCTTTTATATTTGGTGTTAACATACACCTTAACTTGAGAAGCTAAATCATTATTGTTATTTAAAAATGTTATACATTTTATCATTGCATTTTTTTTTACCTGTGTGTCGTTAACTTTTTTATTCTCTGGTATTTTTTTGTGAAGCACTTTGTGATCTTTGTATTGAAAGGTGGTAAATTAATGACATTTTTCTGACGCATGTAATATTAATATGGAGAGATTCATTTATATTTTAACAAAACCCGCGGTAATGCTGTAAAATGGGAGTAAATGGAAACTCTATTCCATCATTTTAAAATCCTCGAATGTTTTTGTTGCCCTTTTCTGATTGAGTTCAGTTGAGTCAATGTTAGTGTCGTTGGTGTTTGTCACTATTTGGTTGGTGTAAAATGTACAGGAACTGACAGGAAATCCTGCTGCAACTGACCTGAGTAGGCAGCATGTTTGACTTTAGTGTGTGTGTGTGTGTTTGAATGCATTATTTTTGAGTAAAGATACACACAGTACAACAAACACATCGATTAGAAGCTGTTGCTCAACTCTGATCTGACCTGACCAGTGTTTGCTGATGACTCACCAGTTTGTGAAACTGAACCTGGAGGCTTCAAATGATCAGAGAGCAGCGTTAGAAAATCATTCAGGAACAACTCTTCGCACAGAAACAGGAACGATGGAGCGACTCTGTTTCCTTTTGTGTCTGATATGTGTGTCCTCAACACTGGTGAGTTTCTCTGATGTTTTTAAATAATTTTACAAAGATGTGGCCCTGAAATTTTTTTCTTTGTCATTTTACTGTATACTATGTGTTGTTTAATAAATAACAAGAATAATTATGTATTTACTGATCACACATATGTTTATTATTTACTGATATGAATACATGAACATAGAATTTGGCTGTTCTATTTATAAAGATGTCGAGCACACTGTCTTATCCATTATTTACTCTTTTATTTTACTACCAAAGTTTATTAGATATATTTCTGGTAATTATTATTATTATTATTATTGATTTATATGAATATAGTAACAAAAGATTTAGCAGTTGTGGACGTTGGCTTGAGCAGAATGCTGAATACTGATCAATCAAAGAAACAGTCACTATCTTTAGCTGTTTTAAGAATTCAAATAAAGGATGTGTAACTTAGCAGACCTAACAAAACAGAGCTTCATTTATACTTACAGTTTTTATATATATTATTTAAAGCCAGTTATTTAAATACTGCAGACTGATTAACTACCACTGACCTAAAATTTTCGTATGCAACATTTAACCTCCTAAGACCCAAACTTTTCCACGGCATGCATTTTTAATTTCTCTTTGATATTTGAGCATATTGGGGCCAGATGAATGTAAAAACAAAGAATTACCTGATTATTATTTTTTTTACCTGATTTTTCTCTCTTAAAAAAATGATAGCCACATATGAGGATATTCATTTAATATTTCGACAGAACAGTAGCAGTTTAATGTCCTCGTAAGTGAATATCAGGCCCATGTAGAGCAAAATTGAGTATTTTGGTCTAAATAACCCAAAATGTGATGTCCACATATGTGGACATCAGGTAAATGGACTGATTCTTATATGGCGCTTTTCTACTCTCCCAGAGTACTCAAAGCGCTGTATACAACATGCCTCATTCACCCATTCATACAAGCACTTCTAAACTCAAGTGCAACTAATAAGCATTCACACACATTCACACTCCGATGAACGCATCGGAGGGCAACTTGGGGTTAGTATCTTGCCCAAGGATATTTGGCATGCAGACTGGGGCAGCCAGGAATCAAACCACCAACCTTCCAATCAGTAGTTGATCTGCTCTACCACCTGAGCCACAGCCACCCCAGGGTCCTAGGAGGATGATAAGAAAAATAATTATGTACTAATAACAGTATAAAATTGAGTACATTTCAAAATAAATTTGCAATAAATAAATTTGAAAAGTATTTCTGCTTATATAATTATTGTAATTGTGGATTTTACTTTATAAATATTATTAATAAAATCTTTATTTGTGGGTAAGAAGCAAACAATTTAAATATTTTTAGTCAGTAATATTATTCCAAAGAAACACCTCCTAATTTGAGCAGTTCAACTGAAATTCGTTATACGTGTTATAATGTACATGTCTGATGTGCAGCATCTGTTTTTAAGATTTTTAGTTAGTTTTATCAAAGAAGTTCAGAATGTATCACCAAGCCTTTAACCAGGGTTTTGTTTAAGTAGGGTTTCATTGTAAAAGTCCTTGTTGTAGACCAAATGGACTAAAATAGCTGCTCTGTCACAAAGACTCTTTGCTTGCAACTATATGTGCATAGTCACCCCTCAAAAATCCATTGTACACCAAGAACAACCAGAGACAATAGCTATGTTTTCTGCCCTAACTAAAACAATGTTGACTTTCTTGTCTTCGTCTAGGCCCAGGTTGATCCCAGGGGAGCTCGTCCAGTGGAGCAGGGCACCAGAAGTGAAAAATGTGCCACTGAGAAGGAATGGCCTTTCTGCACAGACGTTGAATGGGTATGCAGATTCTCTGTTGTCTCTCAGAGCTCAAGCTAGGCAAAGTTCTTATTGACCTCAATTAATGTGTGCAATTTTAAGATTCAATGTTTACAAGAAAGCTGGACTGGTGAAATTCCAGTTTCTGTCAGTGCAAAAGTCTAACTATGTACTTAATCGATAAGATTTCAAAATTATGTCTTAGTGTTTATATATGGTAAAGAGATGCTGCTATAATAAGGGAAGGAAATCTGTCAGCACGAGCCGATTGCAATAATTAATGCTTAAAATGACAGAAATCTATAATAAATGTTATATTGTGAATGACCATGAGGGAGGTCTTTATGGGTAGGAAAAATGGTTAAACTTGTGAAAATACACTACAGAATGTACAATCCGGGCCAGACTGGAGCTTTTGTGCCTCTGGTTGTACTGCCAATTATTAGAATAACCTGTTGTTCTATATTTAAATGACTCTGATTTTCATGTGACACAGAAATAAGGAATAATTATGTCTTCTCTTTGGTCATCCATTAGGGCCCTAAATGTCCATCAGGCTGCAGGATCCAGGGTCTGATGGAGAAATACGATCACAATATGCTGAAGAAGATCGAGAAAATCCGCAGCCTGCTGGATCAAAACAAGGCCAAACATCGCTCCGCTGATACGGTGTCGAAACAGACCTACACCTACTTGAAAGAAAAGCTAACCACTGACGCTGGTTAGTGTGGCTTTGTGCACTTCTTCTGTTTCCCAGTCAAGAGTTTAATGGTTACAGGAACCCAGTCTAGGTGGTTATAGGACACCTGGAAGTTGTTTCACAGTTAAATAAATATCTGCATAAACTGATCAAAAGTGCAACCCTAACAAGCAGCTTTAAAGGTGTACACAGTCATATTTAAAAGATATTTAGCGGAAAGAAATGGGACATGGGAGTGCGCACCAGTTTGTGGAAGCCATCATGTGGTTTTATTCCCAATATTATCTCAATTATTTATATCCAGCAGAACCCTCCCATCTCTGGACAGCTGACAAAATGCATTTAAACAAAAGTAAGAATCAATCCATCCATTTATTAAACTAAACGTTTCCTGTTTTCCTCTACTAGGTGGCGACAACAACTACCTTGAATTGGCTCAGACTCTTCGTCAGAGGATCACAGACATGAAGATTAAAATCGACAAACAGATGACTGTACTGGCAGCCCTGAGGGATCAGGTCAAAGACCAGGTCACAGAGATGCAGAGACTGGAGGTATACCAAGCCAGCGCAGTCAAAAATACATGTTTGCATAAAAAACATGACAAGAACATCCTTAAAAGTATTTACAAATGCACTAGAGAAGAAAAAATTTAAAGTACTGAGGATAGTTGACTATGCAAAAATATTGAAATGCCTGTAACCAACAGTAGTGAAGCCACAGGTTTCAGAAGTCTAGAAGAAAGAAAATAAGAACATTTTAAAAAGCACTTAGCCAGCGCCAAATCACAACAACAGTCACCTCTAGTTGCGTTATGCTGTAAGGTAAAGACCTTAGAATAATACAGAGAAAACTCCAACAATCCGTTGAACCCTTAAAGCAAGCCCTTGGCGACAGTAGGAAGGAAGAACTCCCTTTTAACAGGAAGAAACAGCAGAACCAAGTTCAGGGAGGGACATCCATCTGCCGTGACCAGTTGGGGGTGAGGGAAAGAAGGCAGGACACACTAAATCAACATAAATCAGTATAATAAATATCTACACATGGATATATTCAGATTTGTACTGCGAATGTAGCTCAACTTCTGACAAAACTCTGAATATTAATTAATCAAAAGGTCCGATTAACTAAAGTAAAATCTTTTTATGGCACCTGTGTAACAGTGAGAAGCAGTAAAATATTGTTTTTTATTGTAAAGATATGTTACAATGGCAGAGTGAAATGTGTTCACATATATTTAAAACTACCACTTTTTTTACAAGTTACTTTTACAATTTTTTTTTACTCTTGGGTTTCACATTTTTTTAAAAAACTTGATCTCCTCTTTCAGGTGGATATTGATATTAAGCTTCGTTCCTGCAAAGGATCCTGTGGAGGCTACTCTGAGTACCAAGTGGACACGGAAAGCTATGTCACATTGAATAAACAGGTGAGAATTCAAGCGACCACATCTATCCACCCAGTTAAGGGTGAATAAATTAAAAACAAGCTCATTAAATTGCCAATCAGCAGAGTGAGTCAATAAATAACTAATTGTGGGGTTTGCATACAGTGAAACACCAGCTATCTCGAGTAATCTGCTGTTTTAAATACATTTTAAGTCCAAGTAATTTCACCTCTCACAATTTCTTAGGTTTTTGCATATCTGTCCCATTTTATTGACCACTAGAGATAACCTTGGAAAAAACTTCTTTTTCCTATTTTTAAATGGAAAAAGAAGTATTTTTAAAAGCTACCCAAACCTACATGGCTCTATGCAGAACTGTAATTGCCCCCAAAACTTAATAACTTGTGCCACCCTTGACATGAAGAACTTAAATAATTTGCTATAACTGTCAATGAGTCTTCACAGTTTTCACCCATTTGCAGTTTGCCATTACTTTTGTCACCAAAATAAAGTTATTACTTTACATCTGTTAAAAGTGGTTTTAAAGTTTAAAGGGTTGCGGGTCGGACTCAAACTCGGGTCGGCCACTCTAATCATACAGGATTTGGTCACCTGCTCATCCCACCAAGCCAAAACATGAGAATAAATAGTGAGAAATACACTATTTTAAGATAACATTGGAAATAAAACAACCAAAAAGAAAGTTTTTATTGGCTGTTTTTTGAAAGGTAATAAATTCAAAGATACAGAAAAAGTTATATTTGTTAAAAAGTCAAAATATTTAGTTGTGACCATTTTTATATTCAATTTTTTCAGAATTAATAAAAAGATATTGTTGTGTAAGATTTGTGTTTGTCATTCTTCTGACAATTGAATTTTTCCCAACATTAGGTTGTGAACTTCTCTTTCTGTCTGTCTTTCCAGGTCCAGCAGTTAGACTCCCAGGCACCCCAGAATGTCGAGACTGTGGGGACGCTGTACGTGATGAAGAGCAGGCCGCTAAGGGATATGGTTGTGGATAGCAACTTCAAATCCGGGGCCGTTGAAGGAGCAGCAGGACAGCAGACTGCAGACAAGTTCCCTGATGTAAGAGAGCCGTCACATTTAGATTTCATCTCTTAACAAGCATTACGTTGCTGGTAACTTTTCAGGTTTAGAGGTATATTCAAAAATAACTATTAATATGGCGTTTTCATGTACTTCAAATGGAAATCTTACAATAGGAGAGAGATAAGGCCAAAATTGCCTTTAGTTGACATTCTCCTGAAAGCTAAGCGCCTCATTTCTAAAACTATGCATCTTTACCATGTGGCTAAAATGTTAATCTTAACTCTAAGCGGTAATGCAGTGATTGATGAAAATCTTAAGTAAATGCTTCCCATTGTTTACATCTTGCACCAGTGAGCTAGTGTTTGATTGTTTTATGCTACTTTGGAGCACTTTTTGTCCCCTTGGATTGCCCACTAGTGGAGTTCTAAGACCCAGAGGAAGCAGACATATCAAATTTTGATATCAACTGACATTTGTTATTGACAGTTTAGTCTTTTTAAAACGTTTGACAGCATTTAGTTCAATTCAATTTAATTTTAAATACCCTAGAATTTGATTCCTTTTGGTTTGTGGTTCTTATTTGGTTAACTGTACTGTATGTTTGGAAACTTTAGGCTTTTATGTTACACAAACATTTATTGGGAATTGTTATGGCACCATGAAAAAAATGTCAGGGACTTCTCAAGCAAGAAGCAGCTATTGAGTTACTGACCTTCCGGAAGTTGGAAACCATTCTCCCTCTTGAGCAGGATCTATCATTTCATCAAATTCTGTTAATATTGCTCTATATTTGTATAAAAAAGTACTTTCACTGAACCAATATTCCTTAAGAGTTTTTTTCTCTTTTCTTTTTCTAGGTGAGGACTGTCCATTTGGTCCTGGAAGAGGAAGGCTCTAGCTCATCCCCAGCAACTGTTTCCAAGGTCCCAGGTACTTCCTTCTCTTCGTCTACATCCTCATCCTCCTCATCTTCATCGTCCACCTCTTCCACATCATCTAGATCAATCACTGAGATTAGTGGTCGTGGCGACGCGGACACGTTTGGTTTGGGTGGAGGGTCGCATAGCCTCGGCCAACCCAGTACAAGTCATGTGTCCACCAAAACCATCACCTGCACCAAGAGAACCCGAACAACTGTGGTTCATACAAGCGATGGGCCAGTGGAAAGGACAGAGGAGGTGATAGAAGGAGGACCCGGATGCCAGGTGACAGGAGACTTCACCAAGGGTGGGATAAGCTCCTTGTTCCCCTCTCTCAGCCATACATCTTCATCCTCTTCTACTGGCTCCACCAAGACCGTACATCTCAGCAGCACTAAGGGCAGCGTCTCTGGAAATACCAAAACTGGGTTTAGCGATCCATTCGACTCTGATGTCGGGCTCGACCTTGGCGCGTTTCTGACTGACAATACAGAAGATGATGTTCCTGATTTTCACGCCAGGAGTGTGAAGGTCGCATCACGAATCGAACGCCAGGCGGATTATGTAGGAAAAGGTACTGAAACTGACCTGGAGTAAAATATACAAAGCCAAGAAGAAAATGATTAGCTAGATAGGATGCATTAGCATCAGATAGCTTGCTAGCTAGCCCTATGTACCAAAATGATAAGTGAATACAACATTTTTTGTTGTTTGTTTCTGGAGTTTAAATATTTTAAGATTTCCCATATAATACATTTGATAAAAATATTTCTCATTGATAGTTTACCAATCAACAAATTCCTGATTAGCGATTAACCAAACTCTCCAAAAATCCTGCAAATATCACCACCCACATCCGTCCTGCTAGCCACAGACTTATTTGCCACAAAAGAGTGTTTAACATAGAGATCAGGAGACGAAGAATCGACTGCAATCGACTGCAAGTTTAGCTTTTGTCGATGAAGTGTCCATTTTAGCCAGTCCACGCTAACTCGCGGTTTGCGGTATGCCCCTCTCTGTTTACAGATTGCGTTGAAATCTACCAGAACCATCTGAATGGGGAAACAAATGGCCTGTTTAAGATCAAACCTGGCGGCACCAACTCTGAGGCAGTAGTGGATGTTTACTGCCAGCAGGAGGGTATTATGGGAGGGTGGTTGTTAGTCCAGCAGCGAGAGAGTGGTGCACTCAGCTTCAACCGCAGCTGGGTTGAATACCGCAATGGGTTTGGATCAGTGGACACTCAGGGCAAAGGCGAGTTTTGGTTAGGCAACCATAACCTCCACTTGCTAAGTAATGAAAGTGAGACTATGCTGAAAGTTGAACTAGAGGACTGGGAAGGTGCTGTAGCCAGTGCAGAGTACACTATACGGGTAGGATCAGAGGCGGAGGGGTACCCGCTGCATGTCTCCACATACAGCGGGGATGCTGGGGATGCTCTATTAATGCCAAAAGCATCTGATTTATCCCACAACAGAATGAAATTCAGCACCTTCGACAAAGATAACGATAGATCGGAGCATAATTGTGCAGAGATTTATGGGGGTGGGTGGTGGTACAACAACTGCCAGTCAGCTAATTTAAACGGTATTTATTATAAAGGCACATATGACCCCAAAACAAACATCCCACATGGAACCGAGAATGGAGTTGTGTGGGTGACATACAAACCAGCAAATTACAGCCTGAAAACTGTTCGGATGTTTATCCGACCAACTGCTTTTTAACTTGAAAAAACAGGTGAATAGATAACAACCAGAGGACAAAAACCAAAGGTAGAATCAATCTATCTGTGCAATAAGTACTTTCTGTTTGTGAGCATGCTGTGTAAACAGTATTGATTCTTTTGTTAGCACTACCAGTCCAATGTTCTTGCAGTGACCCAATGTTTTTCGTGTTTCTCAACCACTGAACTCTGCTCAATCAATAAAGACTCAGTGTTCACTTTACTCACTGTTGTTTGTGTTCTCATTTCCCGCTAAATAAATAACTTGAATTTAATCTTATTGACTTGAATTGAAACTTAAAGATAAAAAATATGTACAAAATCTATCAAAATATTAAACCACATGGTTGCAGAGTAATAAACCACATGTAAAATAACCGGGTATTAGGAGTATTTATATGGTTTTATAGACTGTATGTATAACTGGCACTCACTTTGCTATTAATATTTTAAAAATAAAGCGCAATATAAGGATATATTATTTCATAATGTGAGTAATACAAAATATATGTTAAAATATTCTGAATGGGTATATCTAGTTTGTAGTGTCAAAGATTGCCGCTGAAAAGTAAAGCAGTTAACCATGCTAAGTCATTCTGTGTTTGATGAATTGTATTTATTGTTATGTTGTCTTCCTTCCTTCTTAGAGTTGCTGGGTTGATGATGACGTGTTAGCACACATAACATGCAAATTGAACTCCGCGCAAGAAGTAGCCAAAGCAAGTATTGTCGAATGTGTGTACACAAGGAACTGGTGACAAAAAGTTCTTACACAATATGACATAGTGCAAGAAATACTACTACTACTAATGGTAATAATAATTCAAAACTTTAAAAATGTATATGTGCATTGCTGAATTTAGGCATCAAAACAACAGGAACTACATAAAGATTACAAGATTAAAAAACATGAATGTGAAAACATGAAAACAAGATAGTGATTAAGTATTATTACCGAAAATGAGAAAAAGTATTCAGAAGGCATTAAAATGTTATGCACAAGTCATTCTATAAAGGAGATCTGAGTATCCCTTTGTTTTAAACCCTGAAACTTATAACAGTATCACATTCTTTGATCTGTGCTTCAAAATACTGAGTTAAGAGTCCTCAGATTTCTAAAGGAACAAAGTCGTTGTTTTCATTTAAAAGAAATAACAAAAAATCTCACATATAGATGACCTAATACATTTATTAGGCTGTCACTTAATGTATTTTTTTTTTGTTAAATTCAATTCAGTTCAGTTTTATTTATATATAATATATATATAACACCAAAATAACACAGCAGTTGCCTCAAGGCACTTCACATTGTAAGGTAAAGCTGTCCTAAATTAAAAGTATTTATAATAACGAGAATCTTTAATGGTTAATCCATCAGTGTGTGCAAACTCTAATCAAAATTATATTTCTAATGCTAAAATATAGTTATTATTATCCATCATTTTTAAAATGCATTTTATTATTTATTAAAATGTATTTTTTACCATATAATAAAGCGCATCTTTAGATTATGATTAAGATGCCAGATAGCAGTTATTTTACTTACGAACATGAACAAAAAAAAAAAAAATGGTTCTTCAATGTCAGTTAATTAGTTTTTGTTCAGTGTGAAAGCTCAAATTTCAGTATAAAAATGGCACATTCAGTTTATTTGCCTATAAATAACAATTAAATGAGACATACAACTGTAAAAGTTACCAAGGCACTCTTAGGATACAATTTATTTGAATTGATTTAAATGAAAATATGCTTTGAGTGCTCCAAGAGAGTAGAAAAGCTCTCTATAAGAATCAACTATTTAAATACCAACTGTGACTAGCAATACCTGTGATACTGTATATAACCCATAGAGGGCATTAAAAATAAAAGCACCAATGTGGTCTAGCGCAGATTAGTATGCAACATAACAACAGGATCTACATAAAGATTACATTTTAACTGTAACATCCTTGTGTTTTTTATGTAATAAGTTTTTATGGTCATTGTTTTTATCTCTGGCCTGGTGATAAGGACATTGGAAAGTTATCTTTTATGCTTTTTATCCATAGAGCCCATTTTCACCTCACAGTTTCATAACTATTATTGATTTTGTGCTTGTTTTTCATGTGGAAATGTTAAATAACAACCCCGAAGTTACTAATCTTTGTACAGTCCACAAGTTCCATCAGTGACACAAAATAAACACAAGAAAGTGCACGCAAATCACATTTCGTTTGTACTGTCCTATTTGAATTAGAGCACAGTTGAAGGTGGACTTTTTTTTTCCCTCTCTGCAGTGTGTATAAGGTTCAAACAGCAGAATGAAGATGGCCGACCATCCCCCAGTGCAACCCAGATGTACAGGAAGCAGCAATGTGAAGCAAAACTAGAGACCCCGCTGTGTTTAGATGATGACTGGGTAAGAAGCATACAAGCACATAAATACAACTCTATTGATGATCTATAAAGAAAATCATTTGCTAGTTAAAACCATTGTAATATCAGGATGTGAAAATAATTTGAGTTTCTTGAGCTTAAATTAAAAGAAATTCACAGAAAACATGAGGGAAACCAACTTAAGTGCTCTCTTTGAGAGGAAGAGGGCACTTGGGTTTTGGTGTCCAGTACTCTTGACCACCACACGTCAGCTTTAGCCAAAGGTGACCAGCCATACTGAAAGAGGTCACTATGTTAGAAAACCAGCAAACCAGCATTTATTGACTTGCTCAGTCTCATAAACCAATAGGCAGAAAATCACCTTACACAAGCAGCCACCTTTAGCTGAAGTGCAAAGCACACAGATGACATCTACAAAAACTTTGAATTGAATCCAGGATTTGCTCTTGATAACTGGTAGAATTTAAACATTTTCAGTCGACTTACATATTATTACACAATTGCTTGAAAACTTAAACTAGCACACCTAAAGTACTTTTTATCTTGCTTTTATTTGTCAGGGATCGCAATCTAAAATACATCAGTCAAAAGGTTTAAGCTGTTTAAGCAGTAACTACATCTGTTCTGATATCCTTCCCTGTTTGAGATCAGTGGGGTTATCATTACAGTTACACATCCTAGAATAAAAACAAAACACCCCCTCTTCTTCCCAAAAAAGGACATAACCACATTAACCATTAAGCCAGTTAATTTGAGAAAAATGGCAATAATGAAATTGTTTCAATCAATTCCAGTTTATTTTATCTGTAACCCATGCACTGACACACATCCAACACCTGGCAAGATGTAGACTAAATTTCAAAGTTGGTAGAGAGTTTGGAAAGATTTCTTTAACGTTTCAATTTTTTCTTTGTAATCTGTCTTAAAATAAATAGTTACTCGTGAACTAAGTGTTATCAGTATAATTCATGAATACTCTGGCACCACTGATAACAAATGATTGTTATGAAGGACAGTCCTACAACATGGCTTAATTAGCAGTTGTCTAATTATTTGAATTATTTCAACCCAGCACCGTGCTACCACTTTACTAGCATTACTCTGAAAAATCTAAAACGCAAAGTGTAAATAAGATGGGGTTTTTTTGTTGTTATGATGCATGATAACTCAGAATGACCTGTTACTATGATGCACTGCCAACCTGACCTGTTCTCTTGTCCTTCTCCAAAGTTTTCTAAATGCCCGTCTGGCTGCAGACTCCAAGGTTTGATCTCACAGATGGAAAACAAAGTGGAAAGAAAACTGCGGGAGGTGTGTAAAACAGCAGAGATGTATGAAGATGCAACAGAGAAGTCCATGACTACAATGACTCACATATACAACTTTAACCGGCGAGTCATCATCAACAGATACAGTTAAGACTCTTTGGGGATGTTTGGATTTGTGGTTGTGGATAAAATAATTCGTAAATACTTACTAAAGTAATGCTGAGTTACTAATGCAGAATTTCATCTCTAGTGTTTAAGCTGAAATTCGTGGAACAAGCAGAAGAATTGGGCAGAAATTTGACAACGCTACAGAAACGATCAACCAGTCTGTCCCAACAGATAAAAAAACTGATTAGCAAACTGCAGAAACAGACAGAGGAGCTATATCGAACAGAGGTAAGACATAAACAAATACTGTTGATTGGTCGATTGTGCAATTGTTTGACTGTATTTACATTTAAGACTTGTTGATTACCTTATTCTTCTGACACTGATTGCTGCAATGTTTTAAATTAATGCCCTAAAACATTTTATTTTATATTTGACACGTTAAACAACTCAGTGTAGTTAGTATTTATGGAATGCCATTTCATAAATGGCGTTATTGTCCTCTATTGCAAAGAAACACATTTCAGACAAGTTATGTTCAACCTGATACATTTATATTTTTTGTAATACTTTTTCTTACTTTGTTTTTTGTTCTTTATGGTGTTTGTTGCTTGAATAACTGCTTATTCAACTTGTTTTTGTTGCCAGGTGGACATTGACATGAAGCTACGAGCCTGTCGCGGGTCTTGCCAGTCTGTGCTGCCATTTGAAATTGATCATCCCGACTATCACATCCTTCGAACTCACATGGAAGACATGGACAAGACTCTAAACAGAAGAGCCAAAGCACCTTTACCTCCTGCAGGCATCCCACATATTAAGCTCCAGCCTATAGACATAGTCCCAGAACCAGCTGAAGGATACAAGACGATCCCGACAGTCCAGAAAGAACTACTGACCCAATTTGAGGACATTGAACAGAATCAGATCATTTTGGAGGAGCTACTGGAGGAGTTAGAGGATGTAAATGATCACAATCATGTAGAAAGGTTTAATTAAATATGGGGCTGACAGAAAACAAGGAAGCACATTGTAATCTTGTTACTTAAATAACCATTATTTTGTTTCATCTGCAAAGTTTAGCTACCGTTTCAGTTTATATTTGGATCAGCAATGTGAGTAGTTTGTGGGCTAGTCTTTTCCATATTTTTCGGTGGTATGTCATTTGAATAGATGAGATAACATGAAGAATAACTCTGATTTATGACATGCTGTTTTACAGTTCAATCCAGGGGCATTTTTGATTAAAAACAATGGGGGAAAAAAGCCTTTTGGTGAATTTAAATATAGTTAAACTACTAACATTAATGATGCAGTCTGTGTTCTGCTGGGAAACTTTGAGTCAAGGTATTAGTGGATGTTACTGTGACATCTCCCTAAACACACCCACAGTACACTCCCACTTTTGGCAGTGGAACTGCCTTACAGCATCTGCTTTGTCAGGCAAGAGAATAGACCCCACAAGCAAAAGCTAGCTTGTGTTATTACATTGAAGAGGTGGACTGTGCCTTTTTCAAAGGATGATGGGAGTAGACAGTATTACTAATTCTGTGCCTTATCAATGCACCTGAGAAATTCTCCTGTTACCTCCATTCATTATCCAGACAATGCACTCCTGTTTGGTCATCTGTTATTTACCTCACAAACTCCATGATTAGGCAATGAAACTATTACTTTACCCTCGCTGTGCAGTCATTGCTTTATGCAACTTACTAAATTTTATTTGTGTAAGTGAAAATGCTGTCTGAATGGTTACAAGTTGCTATCCATTGTATCCTTATTCTGTTTTATTAAATCGTTTCTGATAACCAATTTTGTTTTATATTTATGTTTACTTGAGTTTACTGGATGACTGGATATCATCCCTGTCAATTATAATCAAAACTTTAAACTCCAAAACTTGCAAAAAATTAAATAATCAATGTTTTTACATTTAATTCATTGTCACATAAATCCTTTAATAGTTTTCTTGGTATGCAGCAAAAATGAGCAGATGATTCCAGTGGTACCAGATTTGTCTTATTTATGTCACAGAAGTGCTCATAGTGTTTAAGCAAAAGAACATTTAAATAGCAAAGACATTTTTGTTTCCTAGGTGAAATAACCAACACAAACAATATAATATGTTCCTCAATGTGTTTATTGAGTAGTCGAGGACAGTTTGCATCAACTCATCCTTATAGTTGTCACACATAACAAAAAAGGACAGATCGCAGCATATTTACTCACAACTAATTAGGTTTTTTTCTCTTACTTTTGTTGGTAACAAGTTTATCTGACATCCCCAACATATTTTTAATACTTGCATTGCTCCTGCATTACTTTAGCCTTGTTTTTTAGTTCTCGTTACAGTTTGTTGACACTTAGTGTTAGTTATTTGTAAATCTGCATGTCATATACCATTTAGTTTGGCACCTTCTTTTATATGTTATGTGCATCGACACTCTTGGATTATCTGGAGGCAAAGTAAGGCCTGATCTTCATGCTAATAGCCTTGAGCGAGTACCAGCTGCCCTTCCAGTTCATCCACACCACACCATCATCTGTGCCATGCTTGGCCATCTGTCGTGTGTAGGCTCCTCCAATGTAGTACCGCCCATTGGGATTGGCTGAGTGGCAGCGATTGTACCACCAGCCACCTCCATCCTCCTTGGAGCACTGTTTGGTGGGATTACCAGGGGTCCTGATTGGTACGGACAAGAAGAGTAAAGTTAAAATGTGAAATTTCTGAAAAATTCTAAATCTGAGTTATTACCATTTACATTTATTACATAACATTACATTTAGATGCTGGTAGATGTATTAACTACTGCCACATTTAGTTTAAAGAGGGGTGTTAAAGCCAAAGTCAAAATCCTTTTGAACATATTTAACAGACTGAGTAAACTTGTGGGTCATCCAAAATGCTAAGATGGGCTTGATTTCTTTACATTTTAGTAACATGATAATTAGCTGTTACAGCTAGTATTCTAGTATTTATATTTTAAGTAATAATTTATTATTTACTTTTTTTAGGATACCTACCAGTTGTCGTTGTCTCTGTCGTAGGTACTGAACATCATGCCATTGTGAATGGTCATAGTACGGTTTTCACCAAAGAGCTCAAGAGATCCTTCCAGGAAACAGTTGCCAGCATTACCAGAATAACCACCAACAGCAAGCACGTAGTTGGATGTCTCTGATTGGACAGTGAACTGGTTGTACTGGGCATGGACCTGATTAAAAGCAGAAACCAGTTTTAATTTAATTCCTAACTGACATAGTCATTAGAAAGAGTAGGTGAAAACACTGTAATATTGCATTCATGTCTTCCTGATAATTAACTATTAGACCCTAACCATTAATGCAAATTACAATTTCCTAAATTCAAAAAAACTTTTTTTGAAATTGCTTCTTTTTTTTTAGATCAACTATTCAAAACTGTACACAATTTCCTTTATTATCAAATAAACAAATTTCTACATTTAAAATTCACAGGAGTCTACAATTATCAAGCTTAAACTTTTTCACTAGTCCTATGATAATTTCTTGGACCTGCCAATCCCTTTAAAAACTCACCTTGGCTCCTGTCCAGTCCTCCATCTCGATGAGAACCTCAGTTGGGCCCATCTTAGTCAGCTGACTGATACGGTCATTACCCAGCCAGTATTCACCTGTAGGCATGTAAGAAGGTATATTACAGTAGCTGACCAGAAATAAGTGTAACCATTAAGAAAGGGTTACAGTACATTTTTGTCTTGTGTTTTAACTCTCTTACCAGGAGTCGCACAGTGACCCTTGCCAGAATCAAAGGCAATATTTCCAAATCCACGGCGATATTCGTCCCAGCGTCGACCAAAGTCAACACTGCCGTCAAGCCTATTCTGGATAAGAAGCCATCCTGGGAACAAATTTAAAAAGGAAATGTAAAAAAGACAAACCTTAACTGAAAACCATTAAATCACAGTAATGATCAAAGAAAAGTCTCACCTCCATTCTGGGAGGCCTGATCACAGAAAACCTTGTATGGAGGGTAAAAGGCATCAGGCTGGATCATATACATCTGGGAATCTACTCCTCCCCGACGGAAGATGTCCTCACACTCTTTACCTAAAACAAACAAAAGAAAAAGCTTTAACATCTGTGGAGCTTCTAAGTCATTCAGGTCATGATAGTCTTAAGTGTTTGAGTTCACAGCAAGTAGCCTCTCTCTAGCTTTTTTTGTCATTTCTTACCAGAAACTACTGGTATGGGACATTTAGTCTTGCATGGCGTCTTGCACTCATCCCTCTGGGCCTGGATGGCCTTCTCCAGCTTCTGTATCTTCAGCTTGATCTTGTCCAGGACCCCCTGAAGTCATGACATGTTATAAATTAGAACAAGGCTGATTGTACTGTTTTTGTTCTCATTTTCTATCATATAAATTCTACATGGTTCCTAAACTTGAAAGACACACTGTATCATTATAATCATACTATTATATGTATACTACTATGTCACTTTGTATTTACCTGCAATAATCTGATATTGGAAGGGAACACAGTATCCACTATCTCTTTGATGTAGGTGTGCTGCTCCTCCACTCGGTCGGTGTACTGACTAACTACCCTACTGTTGTCTAAGAGCACAAGAAAACAGAAAAAACATGTTCAGCATTTCACATTTTCAGATATTATTTTAAGGCAGGCGTTTTTAATGAAACAACTATTATAAACCAATAGTGTTTAATGGTTACCATATAAACTTTTTTGCTTGCTTTCTAAAAATTTTGTATTTAATTAGATGTGATTCACTGTATTTCATTGTATTTGTTTTATTTGTTAACTTGTAACACTCACAGAATTACTGGCAATTAGTTATAATTGATATATTGTAATGTCAGTACAAATAAATTTAATCAGGCCATAGTTATAAATAATCTTTGGGTTGTTTTTTTTTTTTTTTACATTTTCAGTGTTATATTGCAAATTTCTTTCGCACCGTTGGATAGTCTTTGCCTCTCCCTCAGCGAGTTGGAAATGCCATTGACGTAGTTGAAGACAGTGTTGGAGGACTGGGACAAATCATTCACCTGAGGCTTGAGTTCGTCAATGCTCTGTGTAAAACAGTTGCAAAAAATAAAACAAATACAGGAGGTTGAACTTAGTCTTTTCACAAAGTAATGATTTCCCATAGTTGGTTTAAACTCATATCCAAACCAAACCTATGGTTTGGATATGATTCTGCTAATCATAGCAGCAAACATTTTTGCTAATGTTTGCTTGGAAAGATCTCAAAGATGACGACTACCGCCCTTTAAATGATTGCACAAGTTTGATTTACCCTCTTGACATTTCTCTCTTGCTTCAGCAACGTGGTCTTTAGATCGCAGCCAGTGGGACACAAAACACCCTGATGGACAAAAGCAAAACAAGTTAAGCTAACTTATCTTGTGTCACTAAAATACATGTTCTTTGACTTTGTTCTAATTTTCTGACTTCAAAGTAGCTTATTAATGTAACTTAAAGGCAATAAAAAACTACAGTTAACATCAGCAATTAAAGGTTTCCCAAGAACACCCCAGTCACAGACCAATTGATTTTGATGGAAACTGCTTGTTTTCAGCTAGGTGAACCTGGTCACAAATAGGCATATGGTGCTTTCTTTCTGCGGTTATCCCATAGCTTGCATGGAAGCAAACATTGATCAACTAATTGTGGCAGACTTTGCATTTTATTTGTACATTCATAATAAACTGAACACTAAAATTTGCACTTTTTACTTTTCATTTTACTTTTCATTGTAGTAACTAGTTGGACCAAATAGTTGCATATCCTCACTATCTGCACATCCTCTACAGAGAAAATATCAAAGTACAGTATGACAGTAAAATAATAAGGGCACCTTAATGTCTATATAGTTGTGCAATATACTGGGATATTCATATTAGAGCTATTTGTATCCATTAAACCTATTTTGTTACATTTTATAACTACGCAATATATTGTGTTAATCAATTGTGTTTAGTTAGGAACTTTTCTTGCTGTACTGGAGCAACTGTGACCACATAATTTCCTCTTGGAAAGTATTCTGGTCCTGACATCACCTAAGACCACTGGCCTGTATTTAATTGTATGTGTGTTACTATTATCTTTTTTTTTTTTTTTTTTTTATACCATCTCCTCTGAAGCATGTGTACATCCTCCTGCCTCGGGCTGCTCAACTTTCTCCTTCATCTGTCGGCCACCAACTGGAGCAGGAGTGGGGCGCCCACGATACCTTAATGAAAAAAATAATTTAAAAAACACACACAAATATACCGGCGATTATTTGTTATTTGTATCCCCTACAGTGGCACCGCAGACCACATCATGCCACTTTGCTGTATTTCACAAAATTTTATTATTAACGAAATTTTATTGCCAATTTTATACTATAAGATTTAATTTCATTTCATCTATATCATAAGGATGGCTGCGTTAGATTTTGTTTCTTTTCACTGTTTTTATTTCATTTATTTAAAAAAAAAAAGCCTTACCTGCTACCACTGCTGACAGGAGGAGGGGCATATCTATTTCCAGTGAAGGTCTCCCTGCCCTTTTGTAGTGGGCGGTGACCACGAGCATCTACAGCTGTTCCATTTGATTCCGGTGTTGCCTGTGGAAGATTTTAAGAAACTGCTGTGAGTAACAAATTTCCTCTCATTTCATAAATGTTGTTTTAAAGACATATTTCAAATTAAATCATGGCAGATAAAACTATGCTGGACAACCAAAATATTATATAAATATAAATAAATATATATAAGATAAATATATCTTAGCATTAACAACACAATTTTGATTAGAGATTTTACGCATACTGGTGGATTAATCATACGATAAACATAAAAATTCTGATTCTGGTAATTACCAGTACTACTACTCTTAATTTAGGGCAGAACTGGCATAAAACCTCAAAACATTCGGTGGTGGTCAGACAAATTTGGTAAGAACTGTATTTAAAAAGTAAAACTTGAAATTATTTCAAAAACATGTTTCAATTTCTCCCAAACAAATTTAGCTCCTAACGTAGATCTTATTTTTTTTTAAATTATGTGTAATCTATGTTTTAGCACCATTTGTCCATTGAGAATTAGAATTGAGAAGTTCTCATATGTGCAAATCAAATAAAAGATAAACCCAATCAAAATAGATACATGAATAAAAATAAAACAAAACAAGCAATGCATTTTTTTTCAAGTCTAGCATTTCTCAGTAAAAATAGACCCAATCTGTGAAGAAATGTATTTCATAAAATAACATAACAGATAGACAGGTAGATATTTTGATAATAACACAGCTGAAATTTTAAACATAGTTCTTTACACAGTGTACACTCTTTTAAAAACTAACTGATACACTATGAAAGTAAGTTTAATATATTTTATTGACTATGTCCTTTCATCAAAGGAATTAATCAAAAAAATGTGTGATATAAAAACGTTTCCGCTTTAGACACATACTCACCAAGTCATCATCCTCTTCGTTATCAAACTCAAGGTCCTGTGCCCAGGCGACATACACACACAGATAAACCAACAGCAGTATCTTCATGGTGTACTTTATGAAGTTAGTCTTGTCACACACTGTCCAAACTGCCTTTTCTCTCCCAGACATTTGATTTTACCACATATTTATCCTCCATCTCTGCACATGCGTAGGCGTCCTCCCCCACTTGTATTGATCTGTTCCGTAACTGTTGGAACAGTTTACCCAATCTTAGTCACTGCCACACTAGGTAAGTCTGGGGAATGTCAATGAACAAAAGGGCAAAGGGGCCGAAAGGCAGAATGCCACAAAATGTGGTAACTTGTGTTTTTAAAAAGCTGTTTCTATCTAGTGAAACTTTTTCAGAACAATGTTATGATAGCAGCAAAAGCATCATTGCTTTAAAATAACATTTGAAATTCTTAGTTTCAGGAGTGGCAGATTGGTTAGAAACGTAGTGGCCTTAACTGTCCTTTAATATCAAAAACATAATATTAAAGAGGAGAAATTATATAACGTATTCTTTGAAGTGTGAAGAGTGTTTAGTGTTGGGAACTGTCTCCAGCGCTCCTTGATTCCTGTTTACTTTTGTGTTTTTCATTAGGAAAATGCAGAAAATGTACAGTGAGAACAGTTTTACGGTTTTCCCGAAGAACCTGCAGTGAGTCATGCATTGATTGGAGGTTAGGATGTTGAAACAACTGATATTTGTTTAAATCCAAAAGGGTACATTGTACAATGTTATGAAATCACTAAAATCAACACAGAGTCATGCGTGCACAAATGTGTGCTGCTCGACAAAGTATAATGTATTAAAAACCTTTGTTCTTTAACCTAGTTTTTAGTAGTAGTTACTTTGTACTAAAGTGTGGCAGTCCCCACCCACTGCAACTCTCTCCCATATAAGAGTCACAATACCTTTCTTGGAAGACTCACTGGACTCGTTCAAGAAACTTCTCAAAACTCACCTCTTCATCAAAACAAAACTTAACCTCGAGCCTTTTTAACTACTAGATACTCTTGTGCAAAGAATCCTTGGGTTTCTTGAAAGGTGCTATAGAAATCTAAGTTATTTTAAAGTTATTATTATTTTAAACAGGTGGTTTTATAGTAGCTGCTGGGTGAGACTGATCAGCATCCCCACACAGTAGGCTTGGGAATTAATAGATATCTCCATGATGTTAGTGTGTTAACTGAATGGTTTGTGTCTTAACCAAGTAAACAAATATGGTAACATATCACTGTATGAAAAGATTTTATCTGACACAATATAGGTGTAATCAGTGTATGTATGATGTAGGAATGTCAATCAAATAGTGTCCTCACAGTGCAGATTTTCTGATCAATGTATGTCCCTAAAATGTAGGTTTTCAAAGACATTAGGTTTAGTTGGACCCGATTTCTATTGTGTGACAATAAACACAATTCATTTGTGTTGCTTTGTTTTTATTGTGTTTTTTATACTTAGAGTAATTGAAACATGCTTGATTATACAAAAATAGATTATTAGAAGAATTTGATCCAAGTTCACATGCACAAATGATTTGGATTTATATCTAGAACTGAACCAAATTCAGTAAACAACTGGTTGAACAAGAAAAACTACCCCTAAAGATGTTTTTTAATACCTATTGATTACATTTAAAAACATAAAACAAAACAAAAAAGAGTAAGAAACAAATTTTGTGGGGCTGTCATGTGTAGTGCGTATAGTCAAGACTCTTGGTTTTTTCATCATCTGGTCTGAGTTCAGATCCTTTTCGAACAAACAAATGGGAAGGCGTCATTGCAGGTTGCAGTGCACCACTTCAGATTATCTGCAAAAACAAGAAAAACACATGTGAATTTAAGAATTTCAAACTGGAATTATAAATTGTGTGTTTTAGCTGATCTTACTATCGGTCAGGGTCATTTTGTAGATTCTTTGTGACTAAATATGTGGCTGCTCTTATGTCAATACATTGGCAAAGGGGAATCTGACAGAGCCATTTTCTAAATGTTTCTAAAAACTTTGCTTTGGATGAGGTGTGGGGAAAACATGACGGTCTTAAGAGCATGCTTAAGATTCTAGCTCACTGTCAGGCACCTAGCAAACATTAGTAATCAGCTAATGCAGAGTATTTTTCAACCTTAGACCTACTCAAAGGATGTGAATGGCTTTGATTGTCCTTTAGGATATTAAAGTACAGAAAGTGTGTAAATAAAATATATTAATGGTAAAGCCAATCCATATATTGTCCTTGCTGTGTATATGTTCTAAGTGATCAGTGTATTTGAGATGTAGATATGTTTACTGACCAGATGTGCTAACTTGTGTCACTATAATACAGATGTGCTTTTTGACTAGTCTACTTATAATATATGTGTGCTAACTGTCCCAGCAATGCATGTGTACTTACTGGCTAGTTTTCCCCCAATATAGGAGTACTAAATGAACACCTTTATCTAGTTACACTCTTTTGTAAACTGTAGTTTGTAAAGTAATGTAAAACCCACCTTGACATTTTTATCTCCACTTAGAACATAAGTAAGAATAACAGCAGGCTAACTTTATCTGTACTCATATTAGTTTGTTGGTATGTGTACATGTCTGTGTATTTATGTGTGTTTATAGCATTACAATGGCAATTTATCTTCATGCAGATGCTAGCTGTCTTCTTGGTGTTGTCATGGTCATCATCATCGTCATCTTCACTGTCCTGCTCACTGGTATCATCATGGCTGTCCTTCTTACTGGATTTGCCATGGCTGTCTTCCTCACTTGTATCATCATGACTGTCCTTCTTGCTGGATTTGCCATGGCTGTCTTCCTCACTTGTATCGTCATGACTGTCCTTCTTGCTGGATTTGCCATGGCTGTCTTCTCACTTGTATCTCATGACTGTCCTTCTTGCTGGATTTGCCATGGCTGTCTTTTCACTTGTATCGTCATGACTGTCCTTCTTACTGGATTTGCCATGGCTGTCTTGTTCACTTGTATCATCATGGCTGTCTTCCTCACTTGTATCGTCATGACTGTCCTTCTTGCTGGATTTGCCATGGCTGTCTTGTTCACTTGTATCATCATGGCTGTCTTCCTCACTTGTATTGTCATGACTGTCCTTCTTACTGCATTTGCCGTGGCTGTGCTTCTTATTGGATTTACCATGGCTGTCTTGTTCACTTGTATTGTCATGGCTGTCTTCCTCACTTGTATCATCATGGCTGCGCTTCTTCCTGGATTTCCATGGCTGTCTTGTTCACTTGTGTTGTCATGGCTGTCTTCCTCACTTGTATCATCATGGCTGCTTTCTTCTGGATTTGCCATGGCTGTCTTGTTCACTTGTATTGTCATGGCTGTCTTCCTCACTTGTATCATCATGGCTTTCTTGCTGGATTTGCCATGGCTGTCTTCCTCACTTGTATCATCATGGCTGTCTTTCTTACTGGATTTGCCATGGCTGTCTTTTTCATTTGTGTTGTCATGGCTGTCTTCTTCACTCGTATCATCATGATCGTCATCATCGCACCAGTCTTCATAGTAAAACTTGGAGCCATCAATCCACATCCAAAAACCAGGCTATGGACAGACACAAACATACATAAATACATATAGTGAACTTGCATAGTTATATCTTAGGTGGGATTTTGGTAGTGTTTAAGTTTGCAACTATTTAATTTCCACTGAAGCTGTCAGATTTCAATCCTGACTAAGTGTACAGGCATGGATTATAACACTGATTTAAAAAATATATATATATCCATACATGGACGGCGCTAGTGGCACCAGCCCAGGTTTCTGGGAAGTTGTCGGTGTCCCCTCTGGTCAAAGACTGGACAAAGTGGTTTTCCTCATAATTGTGAATGGATGCCAGGTTGCCGCCATCGAACTGACAAAAAATCTGGTGGGAGCCATTTTGTATTCATTACAATACATATGAACAACTGAATGAATAGTATGTTGTATTCATCATCTCTATGATAGCTCACCTGAGCTTCAGTCCATGTCTTTGGGGTGCTGATATAGTTGAAACACCGGTCACCGAATCGAGACCAGCCATCTGGGCAGTCTGAGTCCCCTATCACTTAAAAAACAAACAATTAAAAAAAACAAAAAAAACAAAGTCCAAATCAACAAAATTAAAAAAAGCACAGTTATACTTATGTTTTAACATTTTGTGTGCTAGATCTGTTCATTATATTGCACATGTTTTTACTTGTCTTGTACAGGTTTCTCCTTTTGAATGACTTAGTGTAATGTGGGTACACATTGCTAAAGCCACTCACTGCAGTTAACAGGTGGGGTATCAGGTGGTGTTGTTGTATTCGGTATCTTCTTTCCAGTCATGATGTCAACGCACCAACAGTACCCGGTAGACCCGGAGCACTGCCTTGGAAGGAAGTTTCCATTGTCATCACACTTAGGGCAGAATGATCCAATGAGGTTTGAGCAATTCATTCTTTCATGGTAACAATGGCCTTTATCCCAGGACATGGTGGGGTTGATCGGAATGGCTTGACTTATCGCCAGGACAGTGCACAGTGTAAGTGACACAGCAAGCATCTTCATGGTGATCGTGAAGATGATGATGGAGGAAGTTGACCTTCAGACAACACATCAAAATGTTAAAGTCTTGAGGGGGATTTTGTTTTAACCATGTGCTGAATATTGGAATATGCTGAATTTTAAGTGAAGCCTATTTTTACTTTTTTTTTTTCTATTAAGAGATTTTACTTTGAAAGTTTCCAGGCTTACAAAAATTCTCTAAAAAAGAACAGATGTTAACCAAACCCTAACTCTAGCACTATATCACCAAGCTTCCTGTTGTGTTTGGGTCAAATCCGACTGATTTACAAATTAAAAATATTAATAAATAAATAAATATTGTGTTTTACCCTACGATGTTTTAGGCCCTACGATTTCCTAAACACGACACACACTTGAACATATAAAAGTGATGAGCCCCTTTTTCGTTGAATTTTGAGTGTTTTAATGAACTTTGTTCTGTGGTGTTCCCACTCAAAATTAACCGCGATAGGAAATGAATGGCAGATTGTTACATGGAGAAACCTTTGGAATGCAAGCATGCTGATCCACACAGGTATGCACACAGGTGTACACACGGGTATTCACAGACGCGGACTACAGCTTTCTTGGCTGCTGCCTCAAAGCACATTGTGCGCTGTCTTGCGTGCTGCACAATATCGTTTATTATTTAGTATCTACTGATATCTACTGCTAGCTAGTTTATTGTGATGGTGCTGTTTTTTTTATTATGTTGCTCTTTGTTGTTTGCTTTCTCTTATGTTTTTTTTCTACATACAGGTGACCCAGGAGTTTTTTTTGTTTGTTTTTTTCCTTTCTTCCCCCCCTTCTCACAGTCTCTTCTCCCCTTTGGTTTTCTTTCTCTCCCTCTCTTTCTTTCATTCTTTCTCCCTGTCCTATCCCCCAGTCATGTCTGTCCCGTTTGTAGCAACTGAAAATAAAATAAATTCATAATTATAATAAAGGTCAATCAAATGGACCAATATGGCAAGGCCATGATGATCCACTTGGTAAAATAAATCCGCTTGGCATCTTTCTTGGCCTTAAGACAACAATTCTGATGGCTAAAGATCCAAACGGGACACACACAAAAAAAGGAAATGAATGGGAATCCCCCCCCCAAATTGAAAGACCCGCTTTTACAACCTACTGAACAACCCACTGAATGGCCCACTGAACAGCACATTGACCCACCCACTGAACTGAATTTGGTGGTGAAAAATGTTTCTTATGTTATTTTCACAGCTGTTAAAACTGACTGGTTGTGTGCACCCCCACCCCCCTTACTGTAGTAAGTGACTAGAGGGCTAAGCATGATCTCGAAAAACATAAAATAGGCAAAACACAAACACAATTTGTTTTGCATGAATTCTATTGTTTATTTTATTCAAAATTGTATAACAGTTTCTAGTCTTACTGTTGTCAAAAAATGATATTCAGATAGTAATCAATACTAAAATTAATATCATGTAAAATACTGCAACAATATCAAAAATGCCATCTTGGTTTCCTTCTTTAGCTGACACAGAATTTCACACAGCACGGCTTTAAGAGGAATTTCAGTGGTGAAAGTTCCTGTTTCACAGACGCTAATATATTTTAATTATTAATGTTTACCCGATGAGTGCAAAAACTAACATTAGGCATTTAACTATTAGCAAATAGTCAAATGGACTGTGGATAGATAAAAGATAAATAATTATTGACAGCTTAACGGTTCAAGGATGGAATACTGAGCTGTGACAGAGAGACCTGGAGAACTGGGCGGGTTTGGCTGCATGGAGCAACAGGGAAACCGGAGCTGAAGTGAGCAGAGTCCAAAGTGTGGAGAACTAGTCAGAACAAATTAAGAGTAGAGCAGCTCAATCAGACAGGTTTCAGGACTGAAAAAGGAAAGCAGACTGAGACGGAGCAGTGTGAATGGTGGATGAGAGAGAGGTTGCATGCTGATTAGGGATGGGTATCGTTTAGGCTTTATCCGATACCAGTACCAAACCGGTACTTTTGAAACTGTGCCGGTGCTTAAACAGTGCTCGAACCGGTGCTTAAAGAATGGAGAACACAAAATTGGTCCAAAAACCTCTCATGTTCAGCTGTTTTTTTGTAAAAAGACAACAATGTTAGCCTTTTCTGCAGCTAGAGGGCATATATGGTATCACTCTTGGCTGGAAGCAGTGCTTAATCCATGGAAAAAACACAAACTTTGTCCAAAAACCTCTCACGTTTAGCTGTTTTCCACTTTTTCTTTGGTCATTTTAGACTTTTTGGCCAGGGTGAAGGGAGCATCTGCCATCAAACAAGACAGCTGCATGTAACTACGACTGTATTTGCTAGTTCACCTTAAATGCATTAATGTAATAACGTGGTTAGCCTACTCAGCGTAAATTACACACGAAGAACATTAAGCTACTCACGCAGAGAAGAACGGTTGCTGCTGCCATCATCATCATCATCCGTCATCATTTCTGCTACACTGGCAGGGCTAGGGGCCAGGACTCTCCTCTTTGGGTTCTTGGGGGATGTTGCTAACTCCGGGTCCGATAACAGGCACCACACCCGCAGTAGATGTGCTCGATGTGAGGTCTCGCAGCAAGCTATCAAATACGGTGCATTTCTCAGCTTTTAACAAAATGCTATACGTCGCCAGGTGTTTCATCAGATTCGAGGTGTTACCTCCTTTGCACAGTATCCCCTTAAACCATTTGTTTTGCTGCTGAGCTTGCATCTTTTGCTGTGAAGTACAGCCAGACTTTGACCGCTTTGCCTTGGGCGTTTTTAATCTGTAGCTCTGTTTTAAAAGAACGTGCGTACCTGGGCCCGCCTACTACGCTTGCAAAGGTAAAATGATTGGCTGGAATCCAAAGTGTATGACATCTCAGGGAAAAAAAAAAGCACCGAAATAAAGCACCGAAATGTGCGCTGCTTTTCGGTCTGGTTACTACCGTTTATGTCAGAACCAATACCGGTACCCATCCCTAATGCTGAAATATGTGATAAAATCTACTTTTACAATCATTTATTAAAAATCTGTTTCTTATTTTGTTTTTAGTCAGCTGTTATAAATGCATTTATATGTTTAATCTGTGTCAGAGTGAGCACACAGTTTTTTTTATATTCTTCTTCTTTTTAGAATAACTAATACCACGTTTTATCCAAAGTTCACTTGTAATTTTTCCATAATGTTTTTTTGTACAGTATTTCAAATATTTAGATGTAAATATAGTATCCTATATTCATTAATAGGTTCTAAAATATTTTTTAACTTGATCTATACTGGAATAATCTAAAAAATATGTAAAATGAATAGAACCTCTAAATTCCTCTTTGCCATGCAAAAGATGTATAAAGATGTATAAA
>NW_024583137.1:0-4277 GCF_018398535.1 Haplochromis burtoni | reverse complement strand
CTTTGGAAAATGATAACCCAGTTAAGAAAACTTGAGTTAAATATACAAAAAAATAAAATTTACAAATAATCTAATTTTCACATTTGGTTTTTTACTTCCCCCCCCAATACAGTTTCCAAAAAATAAATAATAGATTAAGAAAAGCCACATTTCATCCACACGAGATGCTTCTTTCTCAAAAAATTGTCATAGTTGTGAGAGATTTTTATCATTTATAATTCAATTTTTGTTTGCAAAAATTATTGTTTGAATTACTACAAATGTCTTCAGATACTTAAAAATCTGACTTGTTGATTTTTTTATGCAATAAGCATTTGCATTTTAATTTTAATATTAATTTTCATAAAAGAAAAAAAAGTGTACTCACTCTGCTCAGTGTCAGCTGGAGTGCTGATTCAGGTTTGAAAGCGTCTGCTGTGTCTTCTCCCTTTATTCTGCAGATTCTGCTTTGTCATGATATGATTTCCCACAGAAGCACTGGATCACAATTTCACATGATGCATTAATTGCCCTTTTCATCATGCAGCACTTCATCTTACTCCTTTTTTTACTCATTGTGTATCAGAAAATGAGCCATTGTGAGTGTATTTATTCTTTTCTCAGAATGTTAAGTCATGATGAGTTTTGTGTTACATCACTTCCTTCTTGGTATTCACAGAGACTCATTGAGTCTTGAGTTCCCATACAGTCTGTTTAGGTCACAGGTAACTTTAGTTACAACCTTGTATTGTGTTAATCTGGGTTACAGACAGCTTTTGCAGGTAAATATAAAACACCTTAGAAATGCATCATACATTTTTATTATCCCACTTCAATCTAATTAAGCAACCTGCTGATCATACTGCCGTTTAATATAATCTTGTTGTATTATTATGGTTTTTTTTAATATATATTGCAGTAACAGACATGCCTGGTTTCTTGTAATTGAAAAAGTTGTGTGAAAATGGGGAAAAAATAGTTGAATGCTACCTGCTATCTTGTTTGCCTCTTTATGAGGAATTGTTCTTCAAATTATTTATTATTTAAGAAGAATTTACTTATATGAGTTTTGTTCTGACTCCTTAAGAGTCGCCCCACATATTATGTGGTGTTATACAAGTTCATGCAGTCTTCATTTGTTTCTGGGGCACTGTTCATTTTATTTTGACATCCTACCTGACACTGCTTTGTGTCTAAAAGGAAAAGGGCAGTTAGCTACTCCTGTGCCTACCTATGCTGCCTCTTAAGCCAACACAGTCTGTAAGTTGGCAGTAATGTTGTGTTTTACCAGTGTGTGTTTGGCACTAACTGCTGTGAGTTGCTTGTGATAGTTTGAGCAAGTGAATTCTCCTAATGATGTGCTTCATTTGATACTAGCCTAGACGCTAATTAGCGCTAGCTAATTGCTAATGTTAGCTTGTGTAGTTCTGCTTCTCTTTGCATAGTAACAGGTCATAGCATCTTCCAATTCTAAAAAATGTTTGCTTATGTCAGCTCTTACGTTTTATTTTTGTTAGATTTGTGTTCTCATGAGTAAATATATTAATTTATCTTATGTTGTGAAAGACGTTTTCTGATTGTCATTTTATTTTGGAAAGGATTTTATTTTGGTGATTATGGATTACTTCCAGAGGTGTGGACTCGAGTCACATGACTTGGACTCGAGTCAGACTCGAGTCATTAATTTTATGACTTTAGACTTGACTTGAAAAAATGTTCTAAGACTTGTGACTTGACTTGGACTTTTACACCAATGACTCTGGGACTTGAATTGGACTTGAACCGGTTTACTTGAAAAGACTTGATATTTCACCCCAAATATAAAATTTAACATGCATATTATATAGAGATTGAAAATGTGACGTCATTCAGGGTAGAACCGCAAAGGATTCTGGGAACTCGTGGCAAGAGGTACTAGCGCACGCAGGCTTTCAATTGAAATCAGTCACACAGCGATAAAAAGAAACACAAAAATGTCAAGAAGCTGTTGTATTATTAACTGCAATAGCCGGTCGCATGACAGCCACGGGAAGCCGACGGGTAAAGAGATCGGTTGTTATCGGATTACGTCGTTGAAGAGAAATTGTTCGAGCCATGTTTCCGAAGTACAAACAGGCGACGGATGGCCTGGATTGCAGCCATTCAAAGATCAAATATAACGTCCCAGAACACTCCAGCTCACAGGTTAGTCTGCTCCAAGCATTTCCACAAAGGCAAGTCTGCTGTTGTAGTTAATACGTCATTTTCATAACATAATTGGTGATATAGGTTACAAGCAAGTCTGGTCGCTGAACAGAAATTGTCGCGCTATGCTCCTTTGTTTATTGTGCATAAATAGTAATTGTCCTGACACAATATTGCGTTTCGCTTCTGTTATTATGGTACATTGACAAAAACATATACTTTTATTCACAGGATAAAACAGGTTTTTTGTATCACTAATTGCCCAGTACGATTACAGCATACATATTATTGTCACTGCTACATTTCTGTATCGTGTACCAGAAATTATTTCCACTACTAATTAATTACCTTGAGCTCAAAGGTCTATTAATAAACGGTTAACGAAATGTGTATTTATGAAGACGATTTGTGAGACTGGTAAACTTATGATACGTACGATGGTCTTTCTTCTACACGGTGCATTTCAAGGTCCTGACCCATCCGTCGGTAAACTGTACCTGGGCTTGTTGCAGTGACCTGAAGTTACTAAACTTCATGAGTGTAGTGCACTCACTCCAAGAACCATATAATTATAAATATGCATATAAATATGCTACATGAGATAGCTGACTTCATCTAACTAGCAAATGTTGTCCAGGCTACGTTGGTGATGCAGTTTTTTTTAATGTGTATGATATTTTTGTCATGCGATTTTAAAGCCGGTCCTACAACCGCATCCAAGAATAACATGCAGCTTATCTCAGAACTGTCGGTGAAAATTATTCTTGGAGCTAGGTTTAATTGAGCTGCATTTTAAGAGGTGCAATTTCACAATTTGTGTATATTTTCTACGTTCACTATTTTGTCATGTGTTGAGAAAAACACAGATTTAAAAATTACATGGTCTAATATTTACATTTAGCATAACTGCAACATGCTTTTTTCGTTTTTTTTTTAAAGACTCGAAAGGACTTGAAATTCAAAATGTTCAGACTTGTGACTTTACTCGGACTTTTACACCAGTGACTTGAGACTCGACTCTGACTTGCCTGACATTACTTGAGACTTGACTTGAGACTTGAGGATAAAGACTTGAGACTTACTTGAGACTTGCAAAACAATGACTTGGTCCCACCTCTGATTACTTCACTTCCTGTTCCTTATGTTCCGAAGCGCGAACTGCTGAAGTAATGTATGGTTTTCCCTCCCGTGTTGCTAACAATAAAAGAAACGGGACAAGTAATCAACCAACCAAGTGTGTGGATTATTAAGAGAACATGGCCGAAGAAGAAGAAAAACTCTTCGAGCTCAACAGGTTATGGGCCCAGGCGTGACACAACAGGAGGAAGATGGCAAAGGTTAGTGTTCAACGGAGACGAAAACAGTTACGAACTTTGGGAGGGAAAGTTTCTCGGCCACATGCGGATCATTGGTCTAAAGGACACTATATTATCAGCCACTAACCCAGATGCAGAGAAGAATGCTGAATGCTACGCTGAACTAATACAGTTTCTTGATGATAAAAGCCTTTCACTGGTAATGAGACATGCGACTGACGACGGAAGAAAAGCTTTAAAAATACTACGTGACCACTACGATAGTAAAGGCAAGCCCAGAATCATCGCACTGTACACAGAGCTGACGTCTTTACAGAAGAAACCAGATGAGACAGTGACAGATTATATTATCCGAGCTGAAAAAGCAGTGACCTCCCTAAGAAATGCAAAAGAAGTCATCAGTGATGGACTTATTATCGCTATGATTTTAAAGGGGCTTCCTGAAGCTTACAAGGCATTTGCTATTCACACAACTCAAAGCAGTGAAGATTTAACATCCACACAGTTCAAAAGCAACCTACGAAGTTATGAGGAAACCGAGAAATTCGACAACAAAGTAAAAGCGGATAATGTGATGAAGGTTGATTTAACATCAATCACCTGCCATGGATGCAGAAACCGAGGACATTTTGTAAAAGATTGTCGCCAAAAGGGAACACCTAAGTGGTGTACCTACCATAGAAGCTCGACACATAGTGATGAGACATGTAGAAGAAAAACCAAGTACAGAGATGATGCGAAACTAACTGTAGTAAAACAAGAGGACAAGAAAGAAGAGCAGACTTTTGTATTTAAAGT
>NW_024583136.1:173570-174782 GCF_018398535.1 Haplochromis burtoni | reverse complement strand
CAGATCCAGTGCTACCTGTGAGAACATCTTCACCAGACCAGGGTCTTTGCTAGTGCCTGATGCCATCCACATTATATCAGGGCCACTGCTTCCTGTGAGGCCATCTTCACATCACCAGGGCCTGCATTGCTTTCTGAGGCCATCTACATTACACAAAGGCCTGTGTTGCTGGCTTAGACCAATTAAATTTCACCAGGGCCTGTGCTACTCGTTGATGCCATGCACCAGGGCCTGTGGTTTTGGCGGTTACCATCCACATTTTTACCAAGGGCCAGTGTTGTTTGATGAGGCCATCCACATTGCACCAGGGACAGTGCTTCCTGTGAGGCCATCATCACCACACCAGGGCATTTGGTGCTGGATGAGACCATCCACATTACACCAGGGCCTGTGCTACTCGATGATACCATCCACATTTCACCAGCGCATGTGTTGCTGGCTGATGCGTTCCACAATACGCAAGGGCCTGTGCTACTGGCTGAAGACTTTCACATTACGTCAAGGCCTGTGGTGCTGGCCAATACCATCCACATTTCACCAGGGCCAGTGTTGTTGGATGAGGCCATCCACATTACACCAGGGACAGTGCTTCTTGTGAGGCCATCATCACCATACCAGGGCATGTGGTGCTGGATGAGGCCATCTTCACCACACCAAAGCCTGTACTGTTGGATGAGGCCATCCACATTTCACCAGGGACAGTTCTTCCTAAGAGGCCATCATCACCACACCAAGGCCTGTGGTGGTGGATAAGGCCATCCACATTACACCAGGGCCTGTGCTGCTCGATGATACCATCCACATTTCACCAGGTCTTTTGTTGCTGGCTGATGACATCCACAATACGCAAGGGCCTGTGCTACTGGCTTAGGACATTCACATTACACCAGGGCCAGTGGTGCTGGCCAATAACAACCACATTTCACCAGGGCCACTGTTGTTGGCTGAGGCCATTCACATAACATCACGGTCTGTGATGCCGGCTTCTACCATCCACATTACACTAGGGACAGTGCTTCCTGTGAGGCCATCTTCACCCCATCATGGCCTCTGCTGCTCATTGATGCCATCCATATTACATCTGGCCCTGTGCTGCTGACCGATATCATGCACATTTAACTAAGGAGAGTGTTGTTAGATGAGGCCATCCACATTACAACAGGGCCTGTGCTACTGGCTGAGGACATCTACATTTCACCAGGGCCTGTGTTG
>NW_024583136.1:170021-171559 GCF_018398535.1 Haplochromis burtoni | reverse complement strand
GGCTGACTAAATACTTTTTTGCCCCACTGTACATTACACCACTGCAAGTGCTTCCTGTGAGGCCATCATCACCACACCAGGGCCTGTGGCGCTGGCTGATGCCATTCATGATTCACTAGGGTCAGTGCTCCCTGTGAGGCTGTCTTCACCACACCAGGGCCTGTGCTTTCTGTCTGAGACCATCTTCACCAGACCAGGGTCTGTGCTACATTACACCAGATCCAGTGCTACCAGTGAGAACATCTTCACCAGACCAGGGTCTTTGCTAGTGCCTGATGCCATCCACATTATATCAGGGCCACTGCTTCCTGTGAGGCCATCTTCACCATACCAGGGCCTGTGGTGCTGGATAAGGCCATCCACATTACCCCAGGGCCTGTGCTGCTTGCCAATACCATCCACATTTCACCAGGGCCACTGTTGTTGGCTGAGGCCGTACATTTTACACCAGGGAGAGTGCTTCTTGTGAGGCGATATTCACCACACAAGGTTCTTTGCTGTTCGATGAGGACATTTACATTTCACCAGGACCTGTGGTGATGGCTGAGGTCAACTACACTTCACCAGGGCCTGTGTTGGTGGTTGATCCCATCCACAATATAAAAAGGCCTGTGCTACTGGCTGATGCCATCCACATTGCAACAGGGCCAGTGCTCCCTGTGAAGCCATACTCACCACACCAAGGCCTGCGTTGCTGGCTGAGGCCATCCTCATTTCACCAGGGCCTGCGTTTCTGGCTGATGCGATCCACAATACACAAGGGCCTGTGCTACTGGCTAAGGCCATTCACATTACACCAGGGTGTGTGGTGCTGACCAATACCATCCATATTTCACTAAGGACAGTGTTGTTAGATGAGGCCATCAACCTTACAACAGGGCCTTTTGTACTGGCTGAGGCCAACTACATTTGACCACGGACTGTGCTACTCGTTGATTGCATCCACATTACTCCCGGGCCTGTTTGGCTGTCCGAAACCATCCACATTTCACCAGGGCTTTTGTTGCTGGTTGATGACATTCACAAAACACAAGGGCCTTTGATACTGGCTGATGCCATCCACATTACACCAGGGCCAGTGGTGTTGGCTGAGGCCGTACATTTTACACCAGGCAGAGTGCTTCATGTGAGGCGATCTTCACCACACAAGGTTCTTTGCTGTTCGCTGAGGCCATCCATATTACAACAGGGCCTGTCCTACTGGGTGAGGACATTTACATTTCACCAGGGCCTGTGGTGATGGCTGAGGTCAACTACATTTCACCAGTGCCTGTCTTGCTGGCTGATCCCATCCACAATATACAAAGGTCTGTGCTACTGGCTGATCCCATCAGCATAACACCTGGGCCAGTGCTCCCTGTGAGACCATATTCACCACACCAGGGCCTTTGCTGCTGGCTTATACCATCCTCCTTTCACCAGGGCCTGCGTTGCTGGCTGAGGCCAACTACATTTGACCAGGGACTGTGCTACTCGTTGATTGCATCCACATTACACCCGGGCCTGTTTTGCTGTCCGAAACCATCCACATTTCACCA
>NW_024583136.1:165574-168787 GCF_018398535.1 Haplochromis burtoni | reverse complement strand
TGAGGCCATACAAATTACACCAGGGACAGCGCTTCCTGTGAGGCCATCTTCACCACACCAGGGACTGTACTGTTGGATGAGGCCATGGACATTATACCAGGGACATTGCTCCGTGTGAGGCCAGATTCACCACACCAGGGCCTGTGCTGCTGGCTGAAACCATTCTCATTTCACCAGGCCCTGCGTTGCTGGCTCATGCCATCCACATTACATCAGGGCCTGTGCTGCTCGTTGGGCCATCCACATTACCCCCGGGCCTGTGGTGATGTGCGAAACAATCCACATTACTCCAGGGCTTGTGTTGCTGGCTGATGACATCCACAAAACACAAGGGCCTGCGATACTGGCTGATGCCATCCACGTTTCACCAGGGCCACTGTTGTTGGCTTAGTCCATACACTTTACACCTGGGACAGTGCTTCCTGTGAGGCCATCTTCACCACACCAGTGTCTGTGCTTTTGGCTGAGGCCATCCACATTACACCAAGCTCAGTGCTTCCTGTGAGGCCATCTTCACCCGACCAGGGCCTCTGCTGCTCGTTGATCCCATCCACATTACACTTGGGCATGTGGTGCTGACCGATATCATGCACATTTCACCAGGGCCAGTGGTGTTTGCAAAGGCTATTCACATTACACCAGGGCCAATGGTGTTTGCAAAGGCTATTCACATTACACCAGGGCCTTTGCTACTGGCTTAGGACATTTACATTACACCGGGGTGTGTGGTCTTGGCTGAGGCCAAGTACATTTCACCAGGGCCTGTATTGGTGGCTGATCCCATCCACAATATACAAAGGCCTGTGCTAATGGCTGATGCCATCCACATTACACCACTGCCAGTGCTTCCTTTGAGGCCATCATCACCACACCAGGGCCTGCGTTGGTGGCTGAGGCCATCCACATTGCACCAGTGCTAATGCTCCCTGTGAGGCGATCTTAACGACACAAGGGCCTTTGCCCTGGGCTCAGGCCATCCACATTACACCTGGGCTGTGGTGCTAACCGATATCATGCACATGTCCCAGGGCCAGTGGTGTTGGCTAAGGCCATTCACTTTACACCAGAGACAGTGCTTCCTGTGAGGCCATATTCACCAAACCAGGGACTGTGCTTTTGGCTGAGGCCATCCGCATTACATCAGGGCCTGTGATGCCGACTTCTACAATCCACATTACACCAGGTACAGTGCTTCCTGTGAGGCCATCTTCACCCCACCAGAGCCTCTGCTGCTCGTTGATGCCATCCACATTACGCCTGGGCCTGTGGTGCTGACCGATATCATGCACATTTCACCAGGGCCAGTGGTGTTGACTAAGGTCATTCACATTACACCAGGGCCTTTGCTACTGGCTTAGGACATTTACATTACACCAGGGTGTGGTCATGGCTGAGACCAAATACATATCACCAGGGCCTGTATTGGTGGCTGATCCCATCCACAATATAGAAAGGCCTGTGCTACTGGATGATGCCATCCAGATTACACCAGGGCCAGTGCTCCCTGTGAGGCCATCTTCACCACACCAGGGCCTTTGTTGCTGGCTCATGCTATCCACATTACACCAGGGACTGTGCTACTGGGTGAGGCCAACTACATTTCACCAGTGCTTGTGTTGCTGGCTGACGACATCCACAATACACAAGGGCATGTGATACTGGCTGATGCCATCCACATTACACCAGGGGCAGTGGTGTTGGCTAAGGCCATTCACATTACACCAGGGCCAGTGGTGCTGACCAATACCATCCATATTTCACCAGGGACAGTGTTGTTAGATGAGGCCATCCACATTTCACAAGGGCCTGCATTGCTGGCTCATGCACTTCCACATAACAACCAGGGCCTGATGCTACTGGTGCTGAGGACCACACTGAGCCATATTCACCAGGGCCGGTGTGCTACGTCTGTTGATGCCATCCACATTATAACAGGCGCAAGTGGTGCTGTTCAAACACCATCCTGTATCTATCACCACGGCCAGGTTGTTGTTGGATGATGGCCATCCACATTACACCTGGGCCTGTGGTGCTGACCGATATCATGCACATTTCCCAGGGCCAGTGGTGTCTGCTAAGGCCATTCAATTTACACCAGAGACAGTGCTTCCTGTGAGGCCATCTTAACCAAACCAGGGACTGTGCTTTTGGCTGAGGCCATCCCATTACATCAGGGCCTGTGATGCCGACTTCTACCATCCACATTACACCAGGGACAGTGCTTGCTTTGAGGCCATCTTCACCCCACCAGGGCCTCTGCTGCTTGTTGATGCCATCCACATTACCCTGGGCCTGTGGTGCTGACCGATATCATGCACATTTCACCAGGGCCAGTGGTGTTGGCTAAGGTCATTCACATTACACCAGGGCCTTTGCTACTGGCTTAGGACATTTACATTACACCGGTGTGGTCATGGCTGAGGCCAACTACATATCACCAGGGCCTGTATTGGTGCCTGATCCCATCGACAATATACAAAGGCCTGTGCTACTGGCTGATGCCATCCACATTAAACCAGGGCCAGTGCTCCCTGTGAGGCCATCTTACACAAACCAGGGCCTTTGTTGCTTGCTGAGGCCATCCTCATTTCACCAGGGCCTGCGTTGCTTGGTCATGCCATCCACATTACCACTAGGGACTGTGCTACTGGGTGAGGCCAACTACATTTCACCAGTGCTTGTGTTGCTGGCTGACGACATCCACAATACACAAGGGCATGTGATACTGGCAGATGCACATCCACATTACACCAGGGGCAGTGGTGTGTGGCCATCACTTACAACAGCCATTCCACATTTCACCACTCACCGGGCCTGTGGTGCTGAACATGATTTCACCAGGCCAATCACACATTGGCCTTGCATGACATTTCACGTCAGAGGTCACCAGCCTGTTGTGCTGCCCTCGATACAAGGCCTGTGATGAGCCATCCACATTAAACCAGGGCCAGTGCTCCCTGTGAGGCCATCTTCACAACACCAGGGCCTTTGTTGCTGGCTGAGGCCATCCTCATTTCACCAGGGCCTGCGTTGCTTGGTCATGCCATCCACATTACACCAGGGACTGTGCTACTGGGTGAGGCCAACTACATTTCACCAGTGCTTGTGTTGCTGGCTGACGACATCCACAATACACAAGGGCATGTGATACTGGCTGATGCCATCCACATTACACCAGGGGCAGTGGTGTTGGCTAAGGCCATTCACTCCCTT
>NW_024583136.1:159286-165549 GCF_018398535.1 Haplochromis burtoni | reverse complement strand
ATTTCACCAGTGCTTGTGTTGCTGGCTGACGACATCCACAATACACAAGGGCATGTGATACTGGCTGATGCCATCCACAATAAAAGGGCCTGTGCTACTTGCTGATACCATCCACATTTCATCAGTCATCCAGTCATCGTAGTCAAAGGAGCTTGCAAAGAAAAGCGTCTGGACTTCTTTAAGTTGCTTGAAGACGTTTCACCTCTCATCCGAGAAGCTTCTTCAGTTCTAAGGTCAAATGGTGGAGAGTCCCAGATATAAACCTAGTGGGAGTTTCCCCCCACAGAGGGACAAAGGACCCCCTGATGATCCTCTAATCGCCTGAGCCAAGGTGTGAAACTGGGTGTGGGTCCCAATCAGCCAGAGTTTCGGGTGAGTTCATTGTGAAACCTGGCCCCACCTTATCATGCGAATTCCTGAGGTCAGATGGCCCAGGATGTGAGTGGGCGTTAAGGCGTCTGGGAAGGGATCTCAAAACTGGATTATAGATGGCAGAGAGTTGGTGTCGTAAACCCCCGCCTCTGTTCAAAGATGGTCGCTCACAGTGGACATAGATGGCTTCTTTCACTCCTCTTTCAAACCATCTGTCCTCTCTGTCCAAAATGTGAACATTGGCATCCTCGAAAGAGTGTCCTTTATCCTTAAGATGCAGATGGACTGCTGAGTCTTGTCCTGTGGAGGTGGCTCTTCTGTGTTGTGCCATGCGCTTGAGGATGCCAATGTTCACATTTTGGACAGAGAGGACAGATGGTTTGAAAGAGGAGTGAAAGAAGCCATCTATGTCCACTGTGAGCGACCATCTTTGAACAGAGGCGGGGGTTTACGACACCAACTCTCTGCCATCTATAATCCAGTTTTGAGATCCCTTCCCAGACGCCTTAACGCCCACTCACATCCTGGGCCATCTGACCTCAGGAATTCGCATGATAAGGTGGGGCCAGGTTTCACAATGAACACACCCGAAACTCTGGCTGATTGGGACCCACACCCAGTTTCACACCTTGGCTCAGGCGATTAGAGGATCATCAGGGGGTCCTTTTGTCCCTCTGTGGGGGGAAACTCCCACTAGGTTTATATCTGGGACTCTCCACCATTTGACCTTAGAACTGAAGAAGCTTCTCGGATGAGAGGTGAAACGTCTTCAAGCAACTTAAAGAAGTCCAGACGCTTTTCTTTGCAAGCTCCTTTGACTACGATGACCTGGATGACTGAGAACCTTCACAGACATATCAGTCCCAGTGCTCACTGTGAGGCCATTTTCACAACACCAGGGCCTGCGTTGCTGTCTGAGGCCATCCACATTTCACCAGGGCTTGTGTTGCTGGCTGATGCGATTCACAATACACAAGGGCCACAAGCCAGCTGTAGCTACTCCTCCGCCTGCACCTCAGTTTAGGAGAGGACTGCGAAGATCAAATGCTAGCTGGGATGCACAAGGTCGGCCTATCTGTCGGAGTTGTAAACTAGCAGGACATATAGCTAGGTTTTGCCAGACCTCCATGTCTTCTCAGCCAAGTTTAAACTAGATGACCCTGCTGCTGAGGTCCGAGGGGCGGGAGCTTTTGGTTCACCTAAGGAATTAAGGGCCACAGAAACATTTATTGGGCAGTGTCCAACAGTGAAGATAGTGATCGAGGGGGTGGAGGTTCAAGGCTTGTTAGATACAGGATCACAAGTGATTTTGATATAGGAGAGTTTGTTAAATGAGCATTTTTCCCAGGCTAAGCTTGAGAAAACTCCAACCGCCTTTAAGCTGAGAGCCGCCAATGGTCTGGAAATTCCCTATACCACCTATGCTGTCCTGGACATGGAAATAGAAGATGTTAAGGTTCCTGGACGCGGGGTTGTGGTGGTAAAAGATGACCATTGCACGCACCCACTGATTGTTGGTATGAATGTTGTGACTGCCTGTTGGAATGTATTTAAGTGGCCGGAAAAGACTGCTCCTGTCCCAGAGCAATTAACGAATCAACAGGCCTGGAGGACTGCCTTCGCAACATGCATAGAAGCAAGTACAGTGGAGGATGGAATGGTGGGGTATGTACGGTTAGCTGGCCGAGGCAAAATTAAAATTCCCCCAAGGAGTGAAATAATGGTGGGGGCCAGGCTCAGATGGGTCCGCAAGGAACGGATTATTGTGCCCTGGTGGAGGCACTGCCTGAAACCCCTGATGTGGGGGTGGCGACAACCCTCGTCATGGTAAAGGCCGGGAGAGTGCCAGTGAGGATTTGTAACCCACACCCCTATCCTCTTTTTATAGGTCGCTACCAGAAACTGCGAAAGTTATTCTGCGTAGATGAAGCCGACGTACATGGCTCACAGGACCAGAGCCTGTCCCTTGGGACAGATGATGTGGTGGAGGTGGCTCTGGTCGACAGTGGCGCCCCCGCAGAGGATGAAGGATTACCTGAGGAGGTGAGTAAATTGATTGAAAGACCTGATCTGTCTGAACTGCACCAGGGCGAGCTGCGGGCTTTACTGCTTAAATGGAAGAAGGTGTTCTCTAAGGATGACGAAGATTTTGGGAGGACTGACCTGGTGCATCATTGTATCCCCACAGGTGATGCAGCCCCCATTAGGGGGAAGTATTGTCCTTTGCCCCCTGCAGTGTATAAAAAAATGAGGAGCCTCTTGACAGATATGATGGAAAAGGGAGTTATCTGGGAAAGCTGTAGCCCGTGGACTGCACCCATTGTTTTGTTGAGGAAAAAAGATGGCACCTGGAGGTTCTGTGTGGACTACAGAAAATTTAATGCGGTGACACATAAGGATGCTTTCCCCCTGCCACGAATAGAAGAGACATTGTCAAGCCTTTGTGCAGTAGAACAACATTGTGTTGCCCAGGTGGCCTCTTTCAACTACGAGATCAAGTATCGTTCGGGTAAGAGCAATATTAATGCTGATGCCCTTTCTCGATTCCCCACTGTCCAGCATAGCACCTGGAAGAGGCTGGATCAGAGCGTGGAGTCACTTCAGCAGCCATTGAACTGACCTGTGAGGCAGAGGGGAGTGACTGGGCAGAAGCACAAGCTGGTGATCCGGATATTCAAGTGGTAAAGCAACTTGTGGAAGCTCATGTCGCGCCCATAAAGTTAGAACGTCAGACATTGTCACATGGTGTGCGGCGACTCCTGCAGCAACAACAAAGACTTCTGATCCAAGATGGCATACTGTGCCATAAAGTGCTGGATGAATATACCCAGGAGTTTTGTTATCAAGTTGTGTGTCCCAGTTCCAAGTGCCATGAGGTGTGGCGGAGGATCCACGAGGCTGCTGCCCATGCGGGGATAGACCGAACCCTCTCTCGGATACGGCAGCGGTTCTACTGGGTTAACATGGAAGGGAAGGTACATCAGTTTCATCTGGGTTGTGTCCCCTGTAGTTTACAGAAGGAGAGAGTAGAACCTAGGGCTCCACTACACCCTATTTCAGTCTCAAGGTTCAAGGTTCAAGGTTCTTTATTATTTGTCACATGCATAGTTATACAAGTATAACACACAGTGAAATGTAGCCTGACACGCTCCTCGACATGTGCAAAAATTGGGGGGGGTGTAGAGGAAGAACATTATATATATATATATATATATATATATATATATATATATATATATATATATATATATATATTATATATATATATATAGTATATACACTGGGTGAATGTGCAGTAGTAGCAGCAAGCAGGTGAATTCTGTACATTAATATGAATAGATATCTGACTATTTTACAGGATAGACAATATAAACATATTTAAAATTAAAGGAATTGAAATGTACATTGTGCCTTGGTTTAGTGTCTGGAAGAGTCCTGTCTCAGTCAATTATAGATGATGTGAGAGGGCGGGTGTGTGTGTTTAGGGCACGGATGGCTTGGGGATAGAAGCTCCTCTTGAGTCTCTCTGTCCTTGCCCGGAAGATGCGGAACCTTCTACCAGATTGCAGAAGTTGGAACAGTTTGTTGCCAGGATGGGACGGGTCCTTCAGTATCTGCGCTGCTCTAGTCCGGCATCTCCTGGTGTAGGTGTCCTGAAGCGGGGGGAGAGCAATCCTGCAGCAGCGTTCTGCTGTACGGATCACTCTCTGGAGAGCTTTTTGGTCCTTCACACAGCTGTTCCCGAACCACGATGTCATGTTCTGTGTGAGGATGCTCTCCACAGCGCCTGTATAGAAAATCCTGAGGATCTTTGGAGAGACCCTGAACTTCCTCAGTTGTCGTAGGTGATACAGGCGCTGCCTAGCCTTTTTGGTCTGGACCTGAATGTGGGCAGCCCATGTCAGGTCTGAGGAGATGTGGACACCAAGATACTTGAAGGACTGCACCCTCTCCACTGGAGCTCCATTGATGATAATGGGCTTGTAGTCTCTGTGCTGACCCCTTCTGAAGTCCACCACCAGCTCCTTGGTCTTGCCGACGTTCAGCTGGAGGTGGTTGTCCTGGCACCACGATGCCAGATTCTTCACTTCATCCATGTAGGCCGCCTCATCGTTGTTGGAGATGGCACCCAACACCACTGTGTCGTCAGCAAACTTCACAATGGTGTTGGAGCCATGGGTGGCCACACAGTCTGAAGTGTAGAGGGAGTAGAGCAGTGGCGAGAGGACACATCCCTGAGGTGCTCCTGTGTTGATGGTGATGCTGTTGGAGAAGCACCTGCCCACCCTCACCACCTGAGTTCTGCCAGTGAGGAAGTCCAACACCCATGCACACAGACGGCTGTTAAGTCCCAGATCCCTCAGCTTTGTGAACAGTCTGCAGGGCACTATTGTGTTAAACGCTGAACTGTAATCAACAAACAGCATTCGCACATAGTTACCCTGTTTCTTGTCCACGTGGCTGAGAGTGGTGTGTAGGACGTGGGCGATGGCATCCTCTGTGGATCTGTTGGATCTGTAGGCGAACTGCAGCGGATCTGTGGTGTCTGGGATGGAGGAGGAGATGATGTTCTTCAGCAGCCTCTCAAACACCTTCATTACTACCGAGGTCAGTGCAACTGGCCGGTAATCGTTCAGGGATGAGGGTTTGCTGTTCTTGGGCACAGGGATGATGGTGGATCTTTTGAAGCATGTGGGGACCACAGACTTCGCCAGGGACTCGTTGAAGATGTAAGTGAACACACCTGCTAGCTGGTCAGCACAGCAGCGCAGCAGACGGCCGGTGATGCCGTCTGGCCCCGCCGCTTTCCTTGTGTTCACTCTCCTCAGTGCCGCTCGGACGTCATGCTCCGCGATGCTGGTCACCGGTCTCTCGCTGATGACGTCACTGTCCTCGGTAGTCAGGCGGTAGATAGCATTAGCCGCCTGGCTAACCTCGAAACGGGCGTAGAACTGATTCAGCTCGTTGGTGAATGCAGAGTCGGCGTTGATCGGCGCAGTGTCCCTGGCTTTGTAGTCCGTAATGGTGCGTAGTCCGTGCCACATACTCCGTGTGTCGCCCTGGTGGAAGCGGGACTCCACACGTTCCCGGTACCTGCGTTTGGCATCTCTCACCGCGCGCCGCACGCCGTATGAGGCCGCTTTGTAGGCGCTCATATCGCCAGTGGCGAGACCCGCGTTGTAGGAGGCGGTCCTGGCGTTTACTGCAGTGCGGATCGATCTGTCCATCCACGGTTTCTGGTTTGGGAATGTGGTGACTCTCGCAGTGGGGATAATCTCCTCCGCTAGCATATTGACGAAGCATACTGCTACTTCCGTAAACTCGTTGATGTCGACTGCGCATGCTCTGAACATGTCCCAGTCTACGTCGTTGAGTGCGTCCTGTAGCGTAGCTTCTGATTGGGCAGTCCACCGTTTTACCTCCCTCGTGGTCACGTCTTCCCTCCGTATGCTTTGTTTATACTGGGGAATGAGGAAGATGGCGTTGTGGTCAGACTTCCCAAAAGCCGGGTGTGAGACAGCTTTGTAGCCCTGCTTGTATGGCGTGTAGCAGTGATCCAAAATCCGATCCCCTCTCGTTGGACACGAGACATGCTGGTAAAAGTTTGGCATGACTTGTCTGAGGTTCGCTTTGTTAAAGTCTCCTGCTACAATGAGGGCTGCGCCCGGGTCCTTGTTTTGAAGCGAGCTCAGCACATCATGTAATTCGGACAAAGCCATACCTGTGTCCGCTTGGGGTGGGATGTAGACCGCCGTGGCGATGACTGAGGTGAACTCACGGGGCAGATAGAAAGGGCGGCACTTAATGCTCAGGAACTCCAGATGTGGCGAGCAGCCGCTGGAGAGAGTAGAAATGCTCCTGGCATCACACCACTTTCTGTTTATCATACT
>NW_024583136.1:115442-126809 GCF_018398535.1 Haplochromis burtoni | reverse complement strand
GGTGGGGAAGATGTAGTGAGGGAGAGAGCAAGCTCACTAGCCCTGACTTGCTCTCTCCAGGCAGTAATGGTGTTCCCCAACTCAGTGTCTCTAGCAAACTGGCTAAGCCGGGGATTATGCCGAATGATGGCCTCCACCGCGCTCAGCCCCACTGCCATGGTCCTTAAATCCGGGGACTGGGCGATGCGGTCGAGCAGGCGCACCAGCCGCTCCATCTCGCCGTTGAACTCAGAGAAAAAGGAGTCTGCAGGGTCCATGTTCTGGTCGCGATCTTCTGTTAGGTGTGGCTGTGTGCAGACAGGAATAGGACCCAAGGTGCAGACTCCGGAGACAGAACTTAAACCAAAACAGCTTTAATGCTGAACTCAAACATAACATAACTGGGAAAAAAGGTCAAAAATAAACTAACACCGGCGGATTGACAAAACACACAGCAAAATAAACGGTAGATCGCGACACGGACACAGAGAAACACAGGGCTTAAATACACAGAGGGAGCAATCAGGGAATGAGTAACAGGAGGGAAACACAGCTGGGGCAAATCAGAACTGACGAGACAAAAGGAAGCGTAAACTGAACACACTGAGATAAGACAGAGACCTTCAAAGTAAAACAGGAAACACATAACACAGACTCACATGCAGGCACTACAGAGGGAACAGAGACGTGGGACCAGGGCAGACACAAACACTGACTGAACACGGGGATATAGGAACTAAGGATACACAGAGACGCGAACTAGACAAGGGGATGCAGGTGATAGGGGAGACAGAGCAACTAAAGAAGACAGAGACATAAACCATAAGACAGAACTCAAAGAAACCAAAGACTAGAAAGTATAAATAATATAATAAACTCAAAAACCCTGGGTCAACGACCCAGGCATCCTAACAACAGCAGCATGTCGTGGATGATGCCATATAAACTTGCTTGGCAGAACAATTTAAAGCCCCACTCATCTGGTTTGTTTGCAATATAGTGGTGGAGAGTGCCAGCCCTTGTGGCTTCATATGAAACCATGACCTCAAACACACTGTGGTTGAAGGTGGATGGTATCATTAGTATCATGCCACAGGACCATGCGATTTTTAGCCATATAATTGTTTATAGTCCATATAGCACTTGTTAAACATGAAATTAAAATTTTGACAACTTAGTAATATTAATTTACCAGCTACTGTAATTTGGTTAAAAGGAAATCAGTTTTGATATTTCTGATTTCCACATGTTATTCTTGATTTTTACAATAATTGTTAATATTAACTCAGAAAGTTACAAAAATGACTTACTGAGGAAATTCACCATATTCTTGCTGTGCAAACACTTAATGTGATTTATCAATAGCAACGGATAAACACAATGGGTCTAGTGGTCTGAATTTATGTCAAAAAATCAATTTAAATAACATTTAGGTTATATCAGCAGTAGCACCATAAAGTGACAAATCAACCGTTTGGTTGACCACCTTTTAAAAAATTATTAAACATTTATTTTCACTTTTTTAATGGTGTCAAGTGACATACATCTGTTTAGTAAGTCATCTAACACTATCATATATCAAAAGATTATATCATCCTACCTTAGTTTCATCAAAAACACTCAAAATATGTTGGATGGTTTTTTGTTTCTGACTTCCTGGTTGGGAGAGATATAAGAGGAGCCAACAGTTTAACAGTTTCCATTCACAGTGCCTTCTGGTGGATTTTTTTTTTTTTTTTGGCATTACAGATGTAAAACTATTGGTAGAAAAGACTCAATAAGGAAGGTCAATTTCAGTGAAAGCCTCAGTTAGATATAGGGCCTGAAAATGTGCTCTACCATATCGTTGAGCAGAACGCTAAAGGGATACTGTGGTCGGTCAGTGAGGTAGTCCAGTATCCATGTTGTAAGGTGATGGTCCACTCCTGAGTTCTCCAGCTTGTCCTTCGGGACCATGGGCAGAATGCTGTTAAAAGCACTGGAGAAATCAAAGAACATGATTCTCACAGTGCTCCCAGCGGGCTCTAAGTGAGAGAGGGAACAATGTAGGTGATGAATGAAAGCATCATCCACTCCAGTGCCAGGCTGGAAAGCGAACTGAAGTGGGTCCAGTGATGAGCTCACCAGGGCCAGAAGCTGTAACAGGACCAGCTGCTTCAGGGTCTTCAAGAGGTGAAATGTCAGAGCCACCGGCCTGTAGCTGTTGAGGTGAGGTCTTTGGCACTGGTACAACACAGGAGGTTTTCCAGAGCCGTGGGACACTCCCCAGCCTCAGCCTCCGGTTGAAGAGGTGCTCCATCACCCCACACAGTTGTCTGCGCAGGACCTGAGGACCCTTGAGCTGATGCCATCTGGACCCGCTGCCTTCTTGGCTTTAATCCTCCTCAGTTCCCTCCTAACCTGGGTAGTTGAGAGAGACAGGCAGGAACCTTGTGCAGGATGTGCACTGGGTGCTGTGGTTGGGGATGGGGAGTAGTGACCGTGGTGAGTGGAGAAGGTGTGAAGTGGCTGAGGTTTCAGAGGTGGAACAGCAGCAGTGGGGGTGGGTGAGTCTGCAGCCGATGTTGGAGACTGCATCCTGGATGAATCAAACCTGTTAAAGAAAAGAGTCAGTTCATTTGTCCGCCTCACATCCCCCACAGGCAGAGAGTTTTGATCTTTGTGGCCCGAGATGGTTCTAAGACCTCTCCAGACTTTACTGACATTATTCTGCTGAAGCTGGTTCTCCATCTTCAACAGACTTAAGAACATAGCTGACTGGGGAAAACGAAAGAAAACACAGAAAACAGATACTGGAGATAAACGAACATAAAGACAAGCGAGACTAGATATGAAACGTAGGATACAGGGGAAGCACAGTAACAGAAACGTAGGGATTAGAATCTATCGATATAATCTGAGCAGAATAATTAAACAACTAGAAATCCAAATGATTAAAGTAGAAACCTAAACAATACCAGTAAAAGCCTAAGGAACAGAAACACTGGATCATAGACCCAGTACCATGACAGTAAAGGACTGTGTTGGACTGGTCCACAGTGGCTGTGGTGTTCATAGTCAGTGTGAGGTTATATCAAGTGTCGCTCAGATGTATTCAAATTTAAACTGAACATGCTTAGATTTATTCACAGAATTCAATACTGTTTATTCTGCCTAGTAAAAACACAGTATAAACAGTATATTGTAAGTGTAGGGAATGGAATTGAGCTAAGCTGCTTTTATCTTATTGAATTCAGTTCCACTAAGAGCAGTAAACCTTTATGTAGTTTCATGATCACAGTTGATCCATTGATCATAGGCTGTGAACAAAAGAAAATCCATTTGAACTCACAAAAGAAATTATTTTTATTTGTGATCATTTCACCATACTGTGTCACTACAACCAAACTGAAGATTTTCCCTCCCACTAAAACCACTTTATTACCCTAACATATTAAGTTTCCTGTTCAGGTGTGGGGGCAAAGTAAAAAGAAAAGTTTGTATTCCCATGGACTAATTAGGGATGGGTATCGAAACCCGGTTCTTGTTGAGAACCGGTTCCCACTGTTTCAATTCCTTGGAATCATTTGCCATTTTTGCAAAGGATTCCCTTATCAATTCCAGTCGCCCCGAATGACGTCACCACGTTGTGGCGCTTCATTTACCCGGCAGGAAACACGGCGCCTAAGCGGCTCAAACGCTCAAAAGTTTGGTTATACTTTACGAGAACGGATGACAACAGGGCAACTTGCAATACTTGCAAAGTAGATATTTCATTTAAGGGAGGAAACACTACGAATATGCAAAAGCATTTGCTCACAAAACACGCGATAACCTGAAATGAATCGTGTTTTTAATGTCCGCTCGGATCCAACGTTCTGCATGGGACTCTTCTCGGTTGTATATCCATATCTAAGAGTCCACAGAGTGAGCTGTATGCGGTTTGGTGTTTTCGCCACGTCCTCTCGTGTTAATGCTCGAGCAGGCTAAAATAACACACTAACGTTGCATTTACTTTTTAGGCCGTGTTGATTGATTCGCGATCTGCCGCCTTACAAATTACACCTGCCATTCTAGACCTGAGCTCGGCATGAAGGTGACCATGAGAGAGGCATCGACACGCCATGTCCGGCGGCTGCCCTTTTCCATGTTGTATTGGCTTGGCAGGTTTAGTCCCCGAGGCTGCGCGTGCTCTGCTGGGCTTGCTGCTCAGGGCTCCGTGGCTCCGCCTGGCGTTACCTGAATCTGTCTGCGTTACGGTTCGCCAACGGGCGGAGGAGAGCGAGATGGTCATGAGGCCAGGCTGACCAGCTCCAAGGATTACTCCGTTGTGTGCGACGCGCCAGCTTGGGTGCATACCTTTTCTAGGTTTTCCTAGCCACAGGGCGTGCACGTATTGCTCCTCGATTTTTCCCTTCTGTCGGTAAGTGAAATTTGTGTTTTTATGTACGCGCAGGGCAATTTTTATCTTGTTATCTGACCTGTTCTTGTGTAATTTGCTATAGCGGATTAGAATAATTGGTTTGCCTTTATCCGGGCCTGTGGTTTCTTGCTACAGAATAATTTATGTTATACTTTGTTATTGCTACAGAAGAATATTTATTTTATTATTTTACATTTACAATTTTTTTTCCTGGGGACCCTGTGACACCCCATTGAAGAGCCGTAGGCTGGATCTCTTAAGATCTCACTGTTGGGTTTGTAAGGCCATGTTACTCCTAAATTTCTATCTTGTTCAAAGAGAAGATATAAAACAAAGTTCTAAGCTAATCGACCTTAGTGTTCTCCTTTTTTAAAAAAAAGAATCGATAAGAGAATCGATAAAGAATCGAATCGTTAAACAGAATCGAAAATGGAATCGGAATCGTTAAAATCTTATCAATACCCATCCCTAGGACTAATACAGCATTAGGTTTATTTAGCTGTAGTTTTACTTTTACTGGAGTCTTTTTTCACGCAAGTATCTATGCTTCATCTTAAGTAAATAATTTCTGTACTTTTGGTACCCCTATCTTTAGGATTTGACAAAATAACTGTATCTAATATTCAATTCCTTTTCATGTAACATGAGTACACTTTCTGTTTCCGAATATTAGCTCTATTGCTACCCTGTCCAATATTCTCCTGCCCTTCTGATTTGTGGTGAAGTGCTACTATACTAGTATTAGTAATTGTAGTCAGAAGAGATTTGTATATTTCTTGTGAGCATTAGCTTACTTTGTCTCACTCTTGTCAATATATAAATTCCTGCGTTCTCTCATAGTACAAGGGGTGGCTGTAGAGCAGGTCATCTACTGATCAGTAGGTTGGTGGTTCAATTCCTGGCTTCTCCTAGTCTGCATGCCAAATATCCTTGGGCAAGATACTAACCCCAAATTGCTCCCCGATGCATCTGTCGGAGTATGAATGTGTGTGTGAATGTCAGTTAGAAAGCACTTAGAAAATGTGCTGGTGTGAATGGGTGAAAGCACAAGTTGTGTAAAGTGCTTTGAGTGTTCAGAAGAGTAGAAAAGCACTATATAGAAACTAGTCCATTTACCATTTACCATATTCCAGGAGCCTGCGTTTCATTTCAGCTGTGTTGTTGTGTATTGTAGACTATACTATTTTTACTGTTTATCATGCTACTGTAACAGAAAAATGTCCCTTGTTGGATCAGTAAAATATTTATTTAATGTGGATAGCATTCATTTGAATAACACTGACTACAATGAAAATTTAGCTGTAACCACAAAAAAGAAAGTTATTTTACTGCTTTTATAGGAGCTCAAACCCAACCCAAGGACGTACCAGGCTTAGAGCTGCACTGTGGTTTTAGTGTTTTTCAGAGTGTTCAGTGGTTAGGAATTTTTTTTTCTGTTTATTGAGCTTCATTTATGCAAGTAATGTACTTAGGTCAAAGGTGAAGGGCACAGAAATATTTTATAGATGCATTAACATTTTGTTATATAAAATACAAAAACAATTGCATCCATAAGTATTTGACCTGATTTTGCCTCTTATTAAAAAGTGCTGAAGTTTAATTACATTTTTTGTTTAATTCAGGTTCTTTTTTTTTCTACTTTTGAAGAGGTTTTATGTAGTGTGCTATTGTCTGCTTCATCTCTAGTTCACTGAAGCATATTATTGCCACCTTAGTATTTTCTTTATTGGCTTTGTTTTTCCTTTGTTTCTTCTCTATTTGTTCTTCCTTTCTTCCGTCTTTAATTGTTTCTCGTCTTTTGTTTATTTTTCAGTCTTAAGTTTCCAGTGAGGAAACGTGAAACTGGAAACCTTACTATGTTTTTGCTCTATTGTCATTCCATTTCTTATATTATCTTTTTAGCCTTTTCTTTTTTAATTAATTAAATTTTTTTCTGCTTCCCAATCTAATGCCTTTGCCTAAATGCATTTTCATTTTGTGTTAGTTTTGGTATTAAGTATAATAGCAAATAGTATACAGTAGATTTAAAAAGTATATTTGTATAATTGTAAGTAATACGTTCATGATTTAAGAAAGGAGCAAAGAATGGAGGGATCAGTAACTTGTTCTCCTTCTTTCATTTTCTGCTCTAGAAAGAAAGAAAGGACAACAAAGAAGGGTTATACATACACGTACATGCACACACATGCTCTGCCCCAACCTCTGTTGCTAGGTTACTGCTGCGTCTTAATATTCAGCCATTTCACACAGTTGCATCACCCTCTGTGAGTGCTGGAGGTGGAGTCTCATGATGTTCCACCGTGGAAGGAAATGACTCCTGTTTATGAGTGACATCATGTCCTCTATCCACATTAGAGGACATCTTCTCCACACACACACACACACACACACACACACACACACACACACACACACACACACACACACACACACACACACACAGAGACATTGGTCACATTGTGTTTTCAGAGGCAGTATGCTTTAAAATTAGAACCGCAAATGAAAAGGAGTTATGAAAAATGTGTCCAAACTAAATCTACATCCCAGAATTTAAATCGGACTGACAGATATGAGTTTCTTGAAATATGAAGAATTACCTGTGTAGCGAAAATGGATTGATTATGTCATTATTTGAAATAACTACAGTACTAGATAAAGCAATTATTAATATTTGGTAGATATTTAAAGCATTGTGATCCATAGTGCACAGTGTGTTGAAGCTAGAGTATAGTGCAGCATTTTATAAAGAGCAGTGACTGGTGGCTTTTGTCACAGCTAATCTTTTTGTGATTAGCTCCCCTCTGTGTTTTTTTCCTCCCACTTTCATCTACACACATGAGGGCTTTGTCTTTTTGTTTTATTTGGAAATGCAGTTGGTAACAACATTAATATCCCAAAAGTTGTTTCTGTTCATCTGGACGTAGCGTTTTCAGTGGGAGAAACATTTTGTCACTCATCCAAGTGACTGTGGTTTCCAAAATTATAAACAGTACATTTGCATAATGACTGAAACCAGCCCACTGAATGATTCATGGTCTGGTAGGTCAGTTCTTGATCATTATTATGCAAATTGGCATGGCCATTGATCAACAACAACTGATCAATGGCCATGAGTACCATTCGCAGAGAGTTGGGGAATGGGTGCAAACACAGCATTGTAAGATAGTGAACAATACAGCATTAATATTTTATGTCTTACTCTGATTTAGAACTTCCCTGCCTGCAAGGAATGCACTATTATCTCTGTTGCACTGAACTGCATGCCATTTTTTCAGTTATTGTGTGTGAATGTGTGTATGAATGGGTGGATGACTGGATATGCAAAGCGCTTCTGGGTCCTTAGGGACTAATAAAGCGCTATATAAATACAGGCCATTTACCATTTATTATCTGCATGTCATCTCTATTCTTCATCCTGGTTTAGTTCATAAAGTTTCACTTTCACCTCAAGAGAACATGTAAGGATTCTGGCATGCTACTTAGCAAAGCTAATCAGAAACTATACCCAGGATAATACTGAGCTATTAGCACTTTGGACTAGTTTGCATTCTAATTTTATTATTAAACAAAACCACACTCTGGGAATATGATGGCACCACTCACCCACGAGCGTTTCAGAATAAAAAAAAGAAAAAAAAGCCCCTTTATTTTATAATTTATAAAAGCCAGCTACCAATACTAATGCGCTTTTATTATTAAATATATTATTACATTTATAGAAAAATAATAAGTGTCAAAATTACTGCCTGCAGGATAGTAGTTTGTGTCACAATCTGGTTGTAGGAACTCAGGTGTTAGATGTCTCCAAAAAACAGTTTATTTACAGCACCAGTGCACAGTATATCCAGTGAAGGGAATCCAAAACTCCAGGAAATCACAGGGTAGCTCTCTCACACTCGCTCACGTCTTCTTCCCACACTCACACACGCTCACACGGCAGGGAGGTCACAGGTCCGGGGAGGAAGGTCTGAAGCAGGAGAGAAGGAAAGAGAAGAAACTAATCGCGAATCTCGAATTACTAAGCACAAGTTCACAGGAGCTGCGAGAAACACTAACATCAGTAGTACAATCATCCAGTGACAAGAGGAATTGTGTTCCAGCCTCAAATAGTGCTCCCGGTGATGACAGGTGATTGTTGTCAGGTGTGTGGGTCAAGGGCGGGAGCCCACAGTGAGCTCCGCCCAGGCAGAGAGGGAGAGAGAGAGAGAGAACCAAAACAGCACATGTAGCTTTGTGGGGCCGGCCGGGCAGGCACGGAGACCATGACAGTTTGAGACTGAGTTGAATGTGTTGCATCTCTTTGTTTCACTCTGCAGGTGTGGAAGGAAGAGGAGAAAAGTGAAAAAGGCAATTTAAAGCGTTTATTTGATTTTGCATTCAGGTGGAGCATGTCGGGACCAGGACATACTATTTCAGCACAGACAGCTATGCAGAACAGGAAGAGTGGATCAGAGCCCTGAGTGATGCTGCTGAGGTCACTAGTCAACCAAGAAACAGGTTTACACACACACATGCATGGAGCTATAAAGAGATTGAAAATGTGATGTCATTTTGGGGTAAAACCGCAAAGGATTGTGGGTACGAGTGGCAAGCGGTACTAGCGCACGCAGGCTTTCACGTGAAAACAGTTACACAGCCATAAAAAGAAACACAAAGAATGGCAAGAAGCTGTTGTAGTATAAACTGCAATATCCGGTCGCATAACACTCACGGGAAGCGTCGTGGAAGAGAAATTGTTTAAGCCATGTTTCTGAAGTAACAAAGAGCCGACGGATGGCCTGGATTGCAGCCATTCGAAGACCAACTATACAATACAATACAATACAATTTTATTTATATAGCACATTTAAAAACCCGAAGGCACACCAAAGTGCTTCACAGTAATATGAAGAGTCAACTATAACGTCCCAGAACACTCCAGCTCACATGTTAGTCTGCTCCAAGAATTTCCACAAAGGTAAGTCTTCTGTTGTAGTTATTACGTAATTTATCATAACATAATTATTGATGTAGGTTACAATCAAGTCTTATATTGATTTGAATTGAATTCATTGCGCTATGCTGCTTTGTTCACTGTGGCTTTGCGGGCTATTATTTCTTGTGTTTTGTAAGAAAACCAGCCTACAAAATGCTGGAATGTGATCCAGACTGGGCCCCTCTATCAACCTGGGTCAGACCGAGTTTAAAGCTGCTACCACAGCGAGATTTGAGAGAGAGAGAGCGATATCAAAACAGCCACGAAAAGTCCTGCATATATGTGCCCAAGTGTTGTATTGAAGCAATCAAGTGATGAATAACTGTTTTCCAGTATGTTGTTTTGCAATGGCTTATTTTTGTTGCATTGTTGATTTGTTTTTCACCGAAGCAGCTAATAAAGCGTGATGGAATACAATTTTGCCTCTTTCTTGTAAGATTCTATAATAGAACGAAACACTAATGCCAGTTACAAATAAAGACTATAATTGAATGAATTACAAAACACTAATTTTATTTCTAATAGATCTGAGAATGTTGTGTAACACTACAACCTGAAACGACAACTAGATTGCGTTGACCTGTACAGGAGATAAAGGGGGAAAAAATTAACAACAGCTGTGAAATGGAATAGTCCAAATCACCAAAGTAAGTGAGTGAGTAAGTAAGTGAGTGTATGCACTCACACTTAGGACCATATAATAATAAATATTTGCGTGATGAAAGTTGGGCAGCACGCTAACATCCTTACTCCACTCTGTATGCTTGTATGGGTCTGACCCTTTCACTCCTTTGATTTTTTTCCTCGTACTTTTTTTTGCCTTTTCGTCACGTCTGTCTTTGTACGGAGCTGCCGTGTTCTCCTTCGTTTTGTACATAACAGTTTTTGGGGCAAATAAAATGCAAGTAGGGATTAAAACCGCAGAAATAACGATTACCGGTGCTGGAAATGCTAGCGCTTGATGCAGTGTTTTGATTTTGTTGCCACTCGTACCCACAATGCAATGTGCGAAAGTCACGTGGTCTGTCAATCTCTATACATGGCACTTGAAAATATGTATATGTATATATTCAGCCATAGTCTATTGGGCCAATTCATTTGAACCTATCCAGATGTCCAGTCAGATTGGTGTGAATGCAAGCCAGGCAAGAGATAAATGGAAAATTTGGATCATGTTGTTATTTTGCATGAAAAGAGCAGAAATGTACAAAAGGTCAACTTATCCCCAAGGCCATAGCCAGGGCATAATTGTAACCACATAGCAGATCCATTTTTATCAGCAAATACAGACTCCTTTCCTAAAACCAGTGAATTGACAACTTGGTTATTGATCTCTTGGTTATTGGTTATTGATCTCTATCAGTCCTAACTACAGTACACAGTACAAGAGCCAAGGCTGTGAATTACTACAGAATAAATAGTGACAGTGGCAGAGTTGAGTGGCACAATTTGACATGAAATGAAAAGAATATTTTAATGATGCAACTTAGCAGGTGAATAGACTTATGTGGCTCAGAAAATGAATGTTTTTGATCATATATTACAAGATCTGAGTGAGTATTTGTTCTGTGTCTGTGTTAGCTTGCCATCACCAGTGTGTGAATGTGTGCATGAATGGGCGGATGACTGCCAAGCGCTTTGGGGTCCTTAGGGACTAGTAAAGCGCTATACAAATACAGGCCATTTACCATTTCACAATTTAGAAATGTTGATGTCACAGATCACTTTCATATTTTAAAGATTGATCCAGCCATCCATTCTCTCCCCCTTATCAGGGTCATGGAGAGAGGCAGGGTACATCCTGGCCAGATTACCAGCTTAATGCTAATACTGATTAAATGCAGAGGTGTATAAACACATAGTGAGTGGAACAGGTGACTGAAGAAGAAATACTCATAATAGAAATCCCCCAGTAGCCTACACCTATTGCAGTGTAACGCGGGAGAGGAGGATTAAGGGTCACCTGGTCCAGCCCTAACTATATGCTTTAGCAAAAAGGAAAGTTTGAAGC
>NW_024583136.1:105843-111216 GCF_018398535.1 Haplochromis burtoni | reverse complement strand
CTAATCTTGAAAGTAGAGATAGTGTCTGTCTCCTGAATCCAAACTGGAAGCTGGTTCCACAGAAGAGGGGCCTGAAAACTGAAGGCTCTGCCTCCCATTCTACTTTTAAATACTCTAGGAACAACAAGTAGGCCTGCAGAGCGAGAACGAAGTGCTCTAATGGGGCATGGAACCCTGTGGAACTACATTATTAACCCTAGTGTGTGAAGACGACTCTCACTTTACATAACCAAATTGGAGTATATTAGATAGATATGATACAAACCACTGCAGTGCAGTACCTGTAATACCTACAGTGCGCTTTTATCGCTCTGGAGTTCCTATGCCCATCAACTCATCCAGCTCAATCAGGGTGACACCAAGTGAGTCCCATGCTAGCGAGAGATATAATCTCTCAGCAATCCTAGGTGTGCCCCAGGGCCTCCTCCTGGTAGGACATACCCAGAATACCTTACCTAGGAGTCATACTGGAGGCATCCTATTCAGATGCCTGAACCACCTTAATAGACTCCTTTCGAAGTGGAGGAGCAGTGGCGCTACTCCAAGGCCGTCTTAAGTAACCAAGCCCCTCACCCATCTCTAAGGCAGAGCCTTGCTGCTCTTCGAAAAAAAAAAAAATTCTGCCAGTTGTATTCTTGACTTCATTCTTTCGTCCACTACTAACAGCATGTGACCACAGGCGAGGGTATGAATGTAGACTGACTGGTAAATCGACAGCTTTGCTTTAATGCTCAGCTCTCTCTTCACCACAACAGATGCAAATGGTGCCCCATTCGGTCTGCTAATCTCACCGTTCACTCTCCCCTCACTCAGGAACAAGACTCGAGATATGTGGACTGCTCCACTTGGGACAGTAACTCTTTCCTTGTGACAAGTTATTGCTATTAACTATTATTTAATTTTATGGCTACTTCTTGTATTTACCTTGTGTTCCATCTAATTTTTGCTGGTCTTTTGTTGGTTTCAAGCAATATCTTATTGATTTTCTATTTCTTTTACCTCACTTTGCTTTATTTTTATTATCTTTTTTTTGGGGGGGGGGGGGGGGCTATCTTGTTGCTTTTTTAAATTTATGAATGCTGTTAATAGTTATTATTTCGACCAAAGCTCATTTCAATTGAGGGTGTGTGGGAGTTTGCCCAACCAGTCTACATGTGTTTTGTGGCATTCGACCAGGTCCCTGGAGGAAACCTGTGGGGCTGCTTTGGGCGTACAGGGTGTCTGTCCAGTCGATGGAGGCCATTTGGACCCTGTACAACTGCAGGAAGATCTTGGTTGTATTGTCGGCAGTGAATCAGACTAGTTTATGGTGTATTTTTAGACTGCCAGGGCTGCTCTTTGTCACCAATTCTGTTTATAGTTTTTTTTTCATTAGTCCTTTATTTATCCAGGTAAAAATCTCATTGAGATTAAAAATCTAATTTCCAAGAGAGACCTACCAGCAAAAGCCAAAAATACATGTACCACATATGTCACGGTTCTGGGTCCGTTGGACCCAGTATTTTGAGTTTATTGTATTTTGGTTTTAGTTTACTTCTGGGATTGTTTTCTTGTTGTTTATGATGATGATGATTATGATGTTTATTATTTGAGTTTCATGTTTCTGTTTATGTTTAGGATTCGTTCTTCAGTGGTGTCGGCTTAGTATTTGTCCAGTTCCATGTGTCATTTTCTGTCTGTCTCTCTATGTCGAGTCTGCGCCTTTGTGTGATGGTTTCTTGTTCCTGTTTTATTGTGAAGGTCTGCGTCTCATGTGAGTGTGTTCAGTTTTACCTTTGTCTCGTCTTGTTGATCACTCCCAGCTGCGTCCACCACCTGTGTGTTATTTCCCTGTGATTCTCGGTGTATTTAAGTCATGTCTTCCGTCATTGTAGTTGCTGGTCCGTCTGTGTATTCCACCCTGCGTCATCTGTGTGTTTCCCTGCTGTCCGCCGTTAGTCTCTTCTGGTCGTTCTCGTTAAGGTTTGTGCTCTGTAGTTTAGTTGATCCCAGTATAGTTTAGTTCCAGCTCCATTTGCCGTTTGTATTTACTTTCATGTTCAATAAACCACCTTTACACCTTCACGACTGCCTGCACTTGGATCCTCCTTCATTTCCTCCACACGGCTCACCTCACTCGCCGTGACAGTACGGACCAGCCAGATATGGATCTAGCGGCAGTCACCCCACCCACAGAGCTTCGACAGCTCATTACGGACTCTGTGTCACAAATAATCAACCTGTGGCTCAAGCATGAGGGAGAAGCGTCTCTCCATGTTCTGGAAGTCAGGCTACAACAGCTTATCTTTGAATATCCCTGGCTATTGGACTCACTGCACCCGCTCGTGCAACACTTCATCCTCCACGAACTACACCTCCACCCCCCCGCCGCTACTGCTTGCCCGCTCGCTTCATCGGAGGACGTGCCGCCCGTACCGCCGGATGGGGAGTTACCCGGCCCATCGGAGCCGTCTCCACGGAGGAAGCGACGTTTGCGCCGTCGGCGCGGCGCCCCACAGCCGGAGTTCAGAATGTCAGAGCAGCCGGCTGTGATGAGTGAAAGGGACACTTTTGTTGACTCTGTTGCTCCTGTGACTGTTGTTTCTGGGACTATTTTTTGTGTATCTTCTGAGGATAACAATGGTTTTTCTGTCTCACCCACGGCCACCGCGTCAAAGACTGTTTCACCTATGCCCACGCTCCGTGTTTTTCCTGATAATGTTCTCCCATCCACACTTTCACCACAGTTTAACGTTGGGTCTGCAGTACAGTCATCAGTTCAGCCAGCAGCCCAGCTGCCCTCGGTTCAGTCAGCCACTTCACCACCTGTTACTACTTCGCCACCTGTAGCTCAGTTGCCACCAGTTCAGCAGCCTGTCCACTCATTTACCCAGCCATTATTCTCACAGCCTCATCACAAGCAGGGAACACACTCCACACAAGCTTTTGCTGGTTCAGTTATGCTGGCCGTCTCAGAGACAGTTGCTCCCTCTAGGGCCTCCCCAGAGGCTGGGTGTCAGTCACCAGCCAACTCTGGACCCCTAGAGGTCAAGACGCCAGCACCAGCAGCCTCACCAGAACTCACCAGAACAGTCTCGGCTCTCAGCACCCCCTGAGAGTTCAAGTGAGTTCACCCGTCCGCCTCAGTCCTCTGCTGAGTGTATTGGGGAACACTTTCAGCCCTCTGAGGACTGTATCCCACTGTTGCTGCCTGAGTCTAGCCACTGTGCTGCTCAGTCCCAGCCAGTGTCCACACTGGCAGAGGTCTCCGTACCTGCTGCTTCAGAGACTGGTTCCACTGGAGGGCCTGAGGAGCCCGTCCAGTCTCAAGTCATGTTAGCTGGGGGTTCAGGTGAACCCAGCCAGCGTCCTGCCTCGTCGGCTGGAGGGCCTGAGGAGCCCGTCCAGTCTCAAGCCACGTCTGCTGGAGGGCCCGAGGAGCCCGGCCAGCACCATGTTTCGTCTGCTGGGGGTTCTGGGGAACCCATCCAGCCTCAAGCCACATCAGCTGGTGGTTCTGGAGAACCCATCCAGCCTCAAGCCACGTCTAGCTGGAGGGCCCGAGGAGACCCATCCAGCCTCAAGCCACGTCTGCTGGAGGGCCCGAGGAGCCCATCCAGCCTCAAGCCACGTCTGCTGGAGGGCCCGAGGAGCCCACCCAGCACCACGCCTCGTTAGTTGAGGGTCCTGGAGGACCCAGCCAGCACATCCTCACATCTGCTGATGGTCCTGGAGGACCCAGCCAGCACATCTCTACATCATCACCTGCAGCATTCACGCCACCGCCTCCTGCATTCACGCCACTGCCTACAGCATTCACATCATCATCAACATCCACTCCACCGCCTGCCGTCCTGCTGCCGTCAGGTTCCGCAGCCGTCCCGCTGCCGTCAGGTTCCGCAGCCGTCCCGCTGCCGTCAGGTTCCGCAGCCGTCCCGCTGCCATCATCCACGCCTGGTCCGGCTTCAGCTCCGCCTCGCCGTCCAGCCGCTTCTTCAGCCTGGTCCGGCCTCCGTGTCTTCATCCACGCCTGGTCCGGCCTCCGTGTCTTCATCCACGCCTGGTCCGTAGTTTAGTTCCAGCTCCATTTGCCGTTTGTATTTACTTTCATGTTCAATAAACCACCTTTACACCTTCACGACTGCCTGCACTTGGATCCTCCTTCATTTTCCTCCACACGGCTCACCTCACTCGCCGTGACAACATAAGTACATAACAATTAAAATAAATACAATATCCCATACAAACGTTAAAAAAATGCAATAACTGATCATTATGAAGTATATTAGAAACAATCACACTGATTTTGAGTGGTTGCAGAGAGACTTCTGTTGATTAAGCTGTTTTAAATCTGGATAGGAAGATTCAAATAAAGACCCCGATGAAAGAAAATGCCCATTAAAGCAGTTTAAGATGTCACATTTTTCTGTTAACGTGCACACTGGCATCTCATTGGTAGTTATGTCCCCATGAGAAGATTTTCTTATTTTCTTATTTTTCATTTTTTTATTATATCCAGAATTTTTTAGGGTCATTCAGATGTTTAGTTGTTTTTTAAAGACAGAATTCTGATTTGGCCTTTTTAATTATGGAGGTTGAACGAAGTCTGAGCTGTCTAAAAATCAGACAATCTGCTTCAGACTGAGTTTTTCTGGCCTGAGCCCAGGCAGCATCCCTTTTTTGAGGAGACTGGATAGCTGAGGAGAAAACCAAGGGTTGTTTCTGCACTTTACTCTAAATTTGCGCATGGGGGCATGTTTATTTATAATTTTGCTAAAACTGCCATACAAATAATTCCATCTGAGCTCAACATCAGTGATCAGGTGGATTTTATTCCAGTTATAGTCCCATAAAACACGAAAGAAAGCTTGCTCACAGAAATGCTTCAAATCTTATTTAAAAACTATTTGTGGTCTCGATTTGTAACAGCCCACAATGGTGATAAAATAGCCTTTGAAAACCTCCAAAAAGTTGATTCTGTTCATCTGGACGTAGCGTTTTGTGGGAGAAACGTTTTGTCGCTCATCCAAGTGACTTCTTGTCACGGTTCTGGGTCCGTTGGACCCAGTATTTTGAGTTTTTTATGTTTTGGTTCACTTTTGCATCATGGATTATTCTTTGTTTCTCTGGTACCTTGTGTTTCAGTTATCTTGGTGTTTTGGATTGTTTCTCATTCTCTTCTTGTTGTTATTATTGTTATTATTATTATTATTATTAGTTTCATGTTTCTATTATCCATGTTTTAGGAATGGTGGTTTCATGTATAGTTCAGTTCCATGTTTCATTTTCTGTCTCTGTGTTGAGTCCATGTCTCTGAGTTGTGATTCATGTTTCCTGTTTTATTGTGAAAGTCTTTGTCTTATGTTAGTGTGTGCAGCTTTGTTCCCCATGTCT
>NW_024583136.1:95325-104943 GCF_018398535.1 Haplochromis burtoni | reverse complement strand
CGTTAGCCCTGATCTCTCCCAGCTGTGTCTCCCTTCTGTGGCCCATTTCCTCATTACTACCCTGTGTATTTAAGCCCTGTGTTTTCCCATGCCCAGTGTCGCGTCGTACCCACAGATTATGCCTGTGTGTCCTTGGTCTCAGTGTTCCATCCTCACTTCTCAAAACAAAAATGGCAAAAGTCTCTTACCGACAGTATACCCACTCGCACCTGAGTGAATTAATTGCCTCTGGTTTTTTCCACAGAAGAGCGCTGACTTCACCCCACACACCCACTACCTTTTCACAGCTCTTCAGCCAATCACCTGGCAGAGAGCAACAAACTGCCAGGTGACACTTGTTACACATAAATTGCAAAACTGCCACCCTGGGGCAGTCGCAACAAAAAGCCGTTATTGTGATGTCTGTCAGGAATTGATTTTGTAAGCCAGGTTTCCAATCATATAAGGATATCCATATCTAATGCTTTCATCCAAATTTTGAAATGGAAATGATGAAATCAAATTTAGGAAGAAGACTTCTGACGTGTAAATGAATAACACCCCATATACCAAAATTGGTATGGTCAACATCTGGCCCACACAATGTGCTTACACATGGCCCACATACTGCAAAGAATGACGGCCCTTTGGTGGCCCAGATCAGGTTTGCCAGAGGTGGCCCACACATGGGCCAGCACAAGGCCAGTTGCAGACACACTGCTGGTCCTGTGCTGGCCCAGAACAGTTTCGGCTCTGGCCCCAGATGTCAGCTTAATTTGTGCCTTAAACAAGCCATGTAATAACAACATGTGCTGGAACATAATAGTGCAAAAGTAACATGAAGAAACTCTGTTCAGACAGTGAATGGACTGATTGTTATATATAGGGATGGGTATCGTTTAGATTTTGTCCGATACCAGTACCAAACCAGTACTTTTGAAACGGTGCCGGTGCTTAAACGGTGCATTTCTCGGCTTTTAAAAAAACGCTATGCGTCGCCAGGTGTTTCATCGGATTTGAAGTGTTACCTCCTTTGCATAGTATCACCTTAAAGCAGTTGTTGCAGGCTGCTGAGTTTGCATCTTTTGCTGTGAAGTACAGCCAGACTTTTGGCCGTTTTGCCTTGGGCCTTTTTAATATGTAGCTCTGCTCTAAAAGAACGTATGTGCCTGGGCCCGCCTACTATCCTCGGAAACGTAAAATGCTAGAATCTAAAGTGTATCACATCTCAGGAAAAAAAAGCACCGAAATGAAGCACTGAAATGTGCGCTGCTTTTTGGTCTGGTTACTACCGTTTATGTCAGAACCGGTGCCATCATGGCGCCGGATACCGGTACCCATCCCTAGTTCTATAGTGCTTTTCTGCTCTCCCAGATTACTCCTAACTACATTCATACACATTCACATTCTTGACATACAGACTGGAAGAGCCAGAGATCAAACCACTAACCTTTTGATCAGTAGGTGACCTGCTCTACCTCCTGAGCTACAGCCACCCAGTGCTAAACCTGAGTAAACCCTCACTAGGTTTTGGATAAAGTGTACACTCATAAACCTGTCAAACCTGCATTTGAGAAGTTGGCTACCATAGCAGTATAGTACTGCAACATAGCATTTGGGTCTTCTAACTAAAATAGGAAAATAGGAACATAAATAGTGCCATCATTGCCAGACCTGGCCCACATCTGGTTGACATACACCCTGCCATGACACCAGTCAGTCAGAAGTGCCAACTTGATGCCGGATCCAGGCCAGTCCTGTTTCCTATGAGCCTGGGCCACATAAACGAAGCCACAATCTGGCCAGATGTGGCATGCCATCACATAAACAGTGACCCAAAACCCATATCTCTATGACATACCACTTACCATGCCAGAAGTCAGCCAGCAATGGGTGATGGTGGAACCTGGCTGTGAAAAAATATCTAGACATAGCTAAGTGATAGCCTTCAGGCTTCATCAGGTGGTGACCACCAGTTTGCACTGGAGCTTTTTGTGGCCGAGTGTGAAACGGCGGGAATAATAATTAACACCTCCAAGTCTGAAAGGGCAGAGCACCGACTGCAGATCAGGGCCGAGTTATACCCCCCAAGCAGTGGAGCTGAAGTATCTCACGTATTTGTTCCCAACTGAGGGGAGAATGGAACACTCCCTCACGTCATCTGTCAACATGAGATAATACAACACATGAGCTCTGTTGTGGCAATGAGAGAGCTGAGAATAAAAGCGAGGATGTATTTTTACCAGGCAATCTGTGTTCCTATTCTCACCCTATGGTCACAAGCTCTCATTAGTGGATGAAACAATCAGGTTGTGGACACAAGTGGCATAAATTTCTTTAGAAGAGTGGCTAGGCCCTCCCTTAGAGATAGGGTGAAGAGCTTGGTTATTCAAGAGGGACACAGTGTAGAACGGCTGCTCCTCTACTTCTGTGCCAGTTGAGGTAGTTGGGCATCAGACTAGGATTCCTCCTGGACGCTTCCTAGGTGAGCTATTCCAGGCATGTCCTACCAGGATAAGGCCCTGGAGCAGGACAAGGCCCTGGCACATACCAAGGACTCAGCAACAACAGAAACTACTATTATTAAATAAATAAGTGGGGTAATATCGGTAACAGTGACTCTTGACTCTTTGGTGCCGTACTCTGCTTGATCTTTTGGTGTCAGATCCAGTGCTGTCCTAATTCTCATTCATTCTTTTTCTTCCAAATACCCAGGAAACACCAAGATTTTATCAACCACAGCATAGAGACAAAGCCTCATAACTCACAAACACAACACTTATGCTCTCACATAAATAATAGAATGGAAGGGAAAAGTGAAGAAGCTGAAGGGGGAAGAACAACTCCTCCTCCTAGTGCCATGACCCTCAACAGCATTAGTAAACCCCCTCCATCCAACAGCCACAATGGACATCAACCAGCTGAGGGACATGAAGAGCCAGGTGTTGGTTTATCATATGAGCCCAGGGAACAACAGGAGAATGTGGTGCTGAGGAGAGGTTTTGTCCCAAGGACAGCTCCAGAGAGGTTGGCCCAAAGAAAGTGTTCAATGGCTCAACTGCAACAGTGGGTCAACCAGCGGCGGGGCATGGCCTCGCAAGAAGACATCAACAGGTAGCTCAATTTAGAAGAGAAGAAATATAACTGCTCTTTGTGTCTCCAGGTCTTCAAATATTATAAGTTATTTACTATGATTTTACACTGGCACAGTGATCATTGAATTACGTGCACACTAATAATGTAAACTATCAGAAATACAGATTATATACATTATTGTTGATTATTTTAATGGAATAGAAAACCTTTCAAAAACAAATATTAAAGTAGTGCACAACTTGTTTTGTAAGGCTGTTTGAAGAAGTGTTGGTTCTCAAATGATTTTCTATAGTTTTCAGACACCTTTGGCACTAACCAAATTATTCACACTTCTTATTTAATCCCAAAAAAATATTATCACACTAATTTCAAAGATCCCATAATTAAATAAAACCTTTCAACTGTTTTTATTTTCATCTTTTCCGTTTTGTATTGTTTGTCTATAACTGCTATTTCATGAGTAAGTTTCCTTTCTGTGTTTCTAGAAAGACTTAATTTGATTTGTTTTATGAAAATGTAATGTATATATATAAAAATTAATGTGTATTTTAAAAAGGGAAAAATGTAATTTTAGTCTTTATCCTATTGTGTTTCTTAAAGAAGAACTAGACCAAGATAAACTTTCACACATTCAAATAGTTTTTCATGTCGGAAATATTCTCTAATTTTTCCTGTGCTTTCAGGCCACCCTCTTACTATTCTGTGAACCAAGAAGTCTCAGCTGGCTACTATAACTTTGTGGACGAATACTCTTTGTACCTACCAGGGGTCCGACCAGACAGCATCTGCTCTATGTCTGCTGTGGGGGGCTATGACAGACTATGGACTATTGAGCAAAAGCGACACTCTCTGAGGGATGAACCCCACCGGTTGTACAGGAAACAGATGCCCCAAGACCAATGGGGGCCACAGTACTATGGTGGAATGGAAACATCCATGAGGAGCCTGTTTATTCAGCCACGCTCCAAGTCTGTGCCCAGATCACCATCCTCATCATCGAGGCGGCCCTATTCACCAGCGTCATGCACCTATGCCTCACCTGCTCGATCACTATCCAATGGTTTTGACCGGTTTTCAGGGAGGATGAATGAAGATGCAATCTATCCACCAGTCTACAGTCTGAGAAGATCTTTCAGCTCCCCAAAGGTGAACCGGTTTACTGTGTTTGTGTGTAGCTTTGAGAAACTAATGTTTGATAAGTCTTTGAATAACATTTATCAATACAGAAAGTCAGCAGGGATAAAATCAAGACTCTCCAGTTTTGATATAGTGACACCATATTCATCTAACACCACTCTGACACTCTCACTCACCTTACTTCTATTTTGTCCTTTCTTCTTTCTATGTTCTCTTCCCTACTGCCTTTAGTATAACTACCATGGTGAAAGGAGATCATTAAACCAAGGATTATACCACCACAACTACCCTGTTTCCCCTTCTGTTCACAGTAAAATGGTATGTGCTGCAAAAGTATGTAAATTGTACTTAATGCACTTCATGCTGTGGCATATGTAACTTTGTATTGTAAATGCTGTCAGCTGTGGGGTCTGGCATTAATTATCTGTATGTCCAAGTAGAGATGTCTGATCCATTTTGGTTACCTTGGCTTTGGGTATCTACTGATAATAAGCAATGATTGGGTACCATTAATACACTGTATTTGTGATTGTGAAAAATAAACTAGGAATGATATGCAAAGGGGACATTAAGGATGACTTTCACATTTTGGTCTTGTTTTTAAAGGAACTTTACAAATATATATTTATTGCATATGCATTTATTAAAACAATACATCATAAGATCAAAATAATAAGATAAAGAGTTGCTATCTATACAATATTTGTCTTTTTGATTTCCACGCTTGCCACCAATGCTGCTGCTTGGTTCAGGAGGATATATTAGATTTTCAGCTCCAGCGCAACCTGGATTACCTAGATCAACAGGTAGGAGGAAACATACAGTAGTGTTTGCCAATAAATACTTTATACACACCATTTTTCATAATTCTTGACAGTTCTTACCTACTTTACTGCCCTTTAAAATCTCTTTTCTATGTTTTTTGTGTGCTTCTCTTGTATAGAGTATCTTTGGCTGTCCATTAACTTCGAAAATATGATTCCTTTATAACAGTTCAAATATTGTTCCAGTTGTCCTGTCATACAACTTTCTTCTCTGGTCTATAATCCAAGCTTCAGTTACTCAGGGAAAGCTCTCGATTTGGGATGGTCCCCAATTTTTTCGAGCACTCACCCTCAACAACAAAGTAGAAGTAAGGAAAGTAGCAGCCCCGGAGGAGGCAGGCTTCAGTTGAGACTAAAAGTATTTATAACACCACCATAACAACAAAATGTCATTTCTTTTGCTCTTTTTGTATGGTATAGTGTCCTAAATAGTCAGCCTAATTTAATGTGTTGCCTACCTTCATTTCTTATTGAAGTCAAAATCAAATTAATGTATTGGCTGTGTAATGTGGGATACAGACTTTGGAGATTACATACATGAAAACTCCCATTTTTATTTATGCTTTGAATTACAGTGGAACCCCGACTTACGAAATTAATTCATTCCCGAGGGTCTTTCTTAAATCGAAAATTTTCACAAGTCGAAGCATCCATCGCGCGTTTTGACTGAGGTGATGCTGCACGATAGGCTATAGGCTAATTGCTAACTAGAACAACAATATGTCATTCAAGTGGAACAGCAAAGCGCAAGTACGGAAGCCAAGGGGTTGTCACATGATTCGAAAGGCATTGTGGGCATTGTAGGCTCAGCCAATCAGAGCCAGCGTATTTTGTTACTCGGGCATTTTGCCGTAACACGGGCAAAAATATTGACGTTCAGTGCCTTCGTAACTTGAATTTTTTGTGAAACGGGGTATTTGTATGTCGGGGTTCCACTGTATTTGAAATTTTTTGACACCAACAAGTTGGGATGTCCTTAATATGCTCATCTTAAGTGCACAGTTCTGGTTATGATAGCTGCTGTCCACCTACAGTTAGGTCCATAAAAGTTTGGGCATTGACACAATTTGTGTAATTTATGTCTCTGTACATAACAACAGGGAATTTTAAATAAGAAAAAATGAAGTAAAGGCTTCAAGACCTTCAACAAAAGTACTGAATTAACTGTTTCCAGCCATAGTCCCACATTTTCAGGGGTTTATAAGTAACTATACTAAATGCTTAATACTTGGCTGTTTCTGTACCTGAAGGTTTGAACTGCCAGAGAGCATAGCCGTGTAAACCTCAGAATTCATCCTGCCAATTCAATCAGCAGTCACATCATTATCATCATCAGTAGTGACCTGCTTCCAAATGCAGCCATACATGTCCATGCCATAACACCTTCAACATGTTGGAAAGATAATGTTGTTCCTTTAGTTCTCCATACTTTTCTCTTCCCATCAATCAGGTGCCAGATAATCTTGTACCGGAATCTTGTTTAATCTATCCAAAAATTGTTTTTGTTCTCTTGCTTAGTGGCAAGTGGCAGACCACAGTAACATCCCTAAAAAGGATTCAGTAACCATCACAGTGGCAGACATCTCCAAGAAAGTGTCTCAAGCATGAAAAGTTACACAGTACCAGGCCCTGACATGATTCTAACCTACTGGTTAACAAAGCTAATTACACTCCACAAATGTCTCTCAGCACAAATGAACCAGCCGCTAATGGATGAGATACACAGAGAATGGCTAACTGAAAGACAGACAGTCCTGATACCCACGGATCCCCATATTGCACCGGTCACATCCAACTACCGACAAATAACCTTCAGCTCAACATGGAAGCTCCTGTCAGGCATCATAGTAGTTAGCATGAACAGCCACATGCAGAGGAGCAAGAAGGGGACTATTATGGAAAGACAGGTCTGTGCACCGCATCTACCACTGGCAGATAGAAGACATAGCTGATGTCAAGAAATCCTACAATGGCTGGAGAATGCTAGACTCAAAGAAAGCACAGAGGAAATAATCAAGACAGCACAGGAACATACTCTAAGCAAAAGATCCCAGGTGCAGGCTGTGCAGAGATTCCCCCAAGACAAGCAAGTAACAGCAGGGCGCAAGATAATCGCAAGTAGGGAATACATGAAATGCCCTAACCAAGTGACTAGCATAGTATACAGGGATATCTGTGCTGGGTATGGCCTGGAGGTCCAGAGGTCAAACTACCCTTGTCTTGCCTCCCAAGGGTAGTTGAGATTGACCAACCTAAGATCCTGTGGGACTTCCAGATACAAATTGATAAACAGCTGATGGCTAATCAACCGGACATAGTAGAGGTGGACAAGCAGAGGAGGATGACACCAGTGATAGATGTAGCTATACCAAATGATAGAAACACTAGGAAGAAGGAACATGAGAAACTTGAGAAATAACAAAGAGAGAGGAGTTCAAAAAGACCGTGAAGGGAACAGTAGTCCTCATGCTGGTCCATGCCAGTGCGCTTGAATGAGAGTACCCTTAACACTACTGGGTGCTTTTGAAATGGCCCGCTGGTTCACCAGCTCACAATCAGAGTACGATGCACACCAAATGGACTGGACTGGTTCTTATATAACACTTTTCTACTCTGAGCATTCAAAGCGGTTTACACATCTTGCTTCACATAAGCACTTTTTTTATATGCTATTTCTATGTAAGTGCCTTCTATCTAACATTCAGATGCATTCATACTCCGATGGATGCATCAGAGAGCAACATAGGATTAGTATCTGAACCAATAATTAGTAGGCGACCTACTTTACCACCTAAGTTACAGCGTCACTGTTGCATGTCCTCCCAAATCCCCGGCCAATGAAATTGGGCCATTATTCATTCCATCCATCCATCCATTTTCTTACACTTATCCTGGACTGGGCCGCGGGGGCAGCACCCTAAGTAGAGAAGGCCAGACCTCCTCCAGCCTCTTTTCTAGGGGAACACCAAGGCCTTCCCAGGCCAGCTGAGAGATCTCTCCGGTCACTACCCAAAGCTCATATCATAGGTAAAGGTAGGGATGTAGACCAACCAAGAAATTGAGAGCTTCGCTTTTACGCTCAGATATCTCTTCACCACAACAGACCGGTACAGCATCCGCATCACTGCAGCAGCCGCACCAATTTGTCTGTCAATCCCCCGCTCTCTTCTCTCCTCACGCATGAAAAAAACCCTGAGATAATTAAACTCCTCTACTTGGGGCAGGAACTCATCCCTGACCCGGAGTAGGCACTCGACCCTTCCGGGGCCGATTCTCATACCCGCTGCTGCTCTAGTGTGAGTTGGAGGCCATCACTTGATGAAGCCAACAGAACCCCGTCATCTGGTGGACCAGCGCTGACCCTTGGTCACCACCAGGGTCTTGCCAGCAATGCGTACCAAACTCTTGCAATGGTTGTATAAGGTTTGAATGACACCCCATACTCCTGAAGCACCTGTCATATGTGGTCAAATGCCTTCTCCAAGTCAAAACACATGCAGACTGGTTGGGCAAACTCACATGCCCCATCAAGTATCCTCCATAGCATGAAGGGCTTGTCCAGTATTAAAACCGCATTTTCCCTCTTGTATCGACTAACAGACGGAAAATCATTTCCAACACCTTGGCATCTAGACCCAGGAGATTTTACCCTTTCCCCCAGGGTGGAAGCAAGCAGACCGTCCCAGGCTCCGCAGCAGCAGGGAGGCCCCGCATCTCAGATCCCAATCGGACGGCCAACACCTCCTTCCAGCCCCCCCGCCCCAATGGCCAGTCATTCCTTTTGAATAATTTTATAACCCTGTCCAGCCATCGGCAATTCGCTGCCGCCTGCTTGAAGTTGTATAGCTGGCAGTTCCACCACTGTCTGGACTAGCACCTCCAACTACTGATGTGTCGGTCGCGAACGAAACGGCTCTTAGAGCCGGGTCTTTGAAGTGAACGACGCGAGCCGTGTTTTTTTTTCTTCTTTCTCTCACCCTCTCTCTTGAACTTTTTTTCCGCTTCACTTCGCACGCGACCTGTGCTTTGCGCTGGGAAGAGGGCTGGTAGTTACACTCTTAGTAGCACAGGAACAGAGCGGGAGGGAGAGATAGAGAAAGAGAGCCAGTGACAACAACGTCACATTAAAAAGGTATAGTAATGGTCCACAACTATTTTCAGTTGCGGATGATAAAGGATTCAGAAAGTTTATTCATGCAGGCCCATATGACAGAGAATGTACATCTTCTTTTTGTTTTTATATTTTAATTTATATTTAATTGTGTTGTGATTTGCAGTGTTTTATGTTGTTTTACTTTAAATTTGTTTAAAAGGAAAAATCTGAAAATTTAAATAGTTAAAAGTTGAAATGTAAATAGTTGGTTTTTGTATTATATGATTTCTTTTTAACATTTTATGTGGAGTGAATAAACAAAAGTATATTTAAAGTATATTTACGGCACATACAAACCCCGAAGCACGTAGAAACTCCAAAACACGTAAAAACTCCATAGCACATACAAACTCCGAAGCAAGTACAAACCCCGAAGCACATAAAAATTCCAAAACACGTACAAACTCCATAGCACGTACAAACTCTGAA
>NW_024583136.1:69635-95100 GCF_018398535.1 Haplochromis burtoni | reverse complement strand
CCAAAACACGTAAAAACTCCATAGCACGTAAAAACTCCATAGCACGTACAAACTCCGAAGCACATACAAAACACAACAGAAGTGCTCCATGATGCTAGGCGCAGTGTTGAGCTTTTGTTACCTAGTGGCTACACAAGCCAGGAAGTACCAACGACTGGATTTGGTGTGTGGTAGTAACAGGTAAATGAAAAGGTTTTGAATTATTTGAATATATATGAGTGCTTGTGTATAAATACACAAACAATACACATATGCTTTCAATTGTGCAATTTAAGTGATCTAGGTAGCTCTGTTTTGGAAGTTCAGTTAACGCTAGAAATGTGTTTTGGAGTTTGTACGTGCTTTGGGATTTGTACGTGCTTTGTTTCAAGGGGCCACCGTATATATTTATTTATAAGCATATACAAATAAAACCACATTTTTTTTTACATTACTAATTCCTTTTCTGCATAATTTTATATTGTTGTTAATAATAAATTAAAGCAACAAAACAATCTGAAGAGCCGCTTGGGACCCGAAAGAGCCGGCTCTTCTTAGTGAGCCGAGCCGAAAGAGCCGGTTCTCTAAAAAGAGCTGGAAATCCCATCACTACCTCCAACTGTTGTGGAGGTCATCGATTTGTCATCACACTACTGGGTTTCAGCACCACTAGCACTAAGGAATAATGGTGACTGCTTATTTTATTGTACACTCAACCCCTCCCCTGCAGCTGAGATTTCATTGAAGATATACATGGAGAATCAGCTGAATTCAGGTCTGATTCACTGGCATTTATGGCATTAAAATTAAAATGTGCAAGCATAGTGACAAGAAGATCTCTAGAGTGAATTCAACATAACTGAATGCTGCACTTGGCAGGATATTTGAGCCACAGTTGTGAAAACTGCTAATTATTTATAGTCGTAGTCCCAAAATATATCAAACACTCTCTCGTGTGTGGCCAGAACATTGGTTGCGATACAGATTTGTTACTTACAATCTTAATGTCACCACCCCACAACATAAACAGGATTTAGTCAATCCAAAAGCAATCCGTGTCATGCTCGTCTTTTTACCCCTTCTGCTGTGATTATCGGGGATCCCATAATTTGAAATATTGGTTTCGCTAATGTGGTCACATGTTGTTTTGCTTTTTTCTCTCACACTTCTGAATTGCCTATGTTTAAGCTCAACCTTGACATTACTGTTTGCTTTCTAATTATTTATCACCCTTTTAAAGGGGTGAATTGAAATTTTTAGAAAAAAGTGGAAATTTATGATTTTGTTTTATTTTATGTACTTGTTGGTTTTGTTTGTTTTTGTTGGTATGTAATTTTAATACAGTCATGTTGACTAGATTGAAAACCGTTACATAGCTCAATTTAGTCAAGTTTAACAGTACAGGAACTGTTGATCTCAGAAAGAACATAACCATTGATCTCAATAACTTTGTGAATAAATAGAATCATTGAGATTTTATTTCAATGTAAAGATGTAATTGGGCTTTACATTACTTTAATAAAGACCAGAATATATATTTTAATTTTGTTTTCGTCTCAGTGGAACAGTATACAGTCTCTGATTGATAATGACAGGCAAATCATTTTTTACAGGTGCCTCCTTTCCAGGATATAAACTACAGAGAACTGCATCCTACACTGAAACTCAATGAGATCGAAACCAGTGTAAGAGTTTCGCATTCACACCCAAATGATGTGCTTTTTATTTTTTTATACAGTGCATGGTGAGAAGTATGTGAGCACTCATTTCCCCATGTTTGTATGTCCTGTAGACTAGGAACCTAATCTCAACCTTACAGTCCACAATAATCTCCAAAAGTTGATTCTGTTCATCTGGATGTAGCGTTTTTGAAAACGCTACGTCCAGATGAACAGAATCAACTTTTGGAGATTTACTTTCCTGGATGATTGAGAATGCATCAAGAAGTCCACAATAATATATTTACAATATAGTTTTCCTAGTTTTTGCATGAGGGTGAACATTGTCAGCAAAACAATAAAAAATATAATTACAGTAACCCTATTTATTAAATGTCTGAAATCAGTTGCTACTCAGTTTAGTGGTTGAAACTAGAAGGGGTAGCAGATTAAGAGTCACATATTGCATACAAATGTGACGTTTTTGTGCACATATATACTATGCTGTATATTTTTTACTGACATATACACACTGCTGTCCTGTCTTTGTTTTATATTTCCTTCCTGGTGTCTCTCAAATTCACAAAATAACCACTCCTTGTTACACAGAAGCTCTTGGGGCGATTATGTGAGCAGAACCAGATTTTGAAAGACCATGAGGCAGTTGTCCACAGACTGAGAATGAATAAGGTACACAATTTTCCTCGGAAATCTGACATTTTATTGTGAAATTCTTAAGAAACGCTTCGTCCTGTGAAGATGGCCAAATTTAGGGTATTAGTATAAAACTATGAAATCACTGGAGTTTTTTAATAGCTACTGAACACAGCAATGTACTACTGTCATGGTAAAGGAAACCCATAAAGCCTTATTTGTCCTAACCATATTTGAAGATAATATACTTTATATATCAGAGGAAAGCAGTTTAACTCAGTACATTAGAACAACCTAGCTATTAATACAACCTTACCTTTAGTCAACACTTAATTTGTGGTGACTTCAAGCTGTATTTTGTGGTGTTGTTGTACGGGACCTCTTTACACTGAAAGTTGTTTTGTTTTTCACCACCCTGGCCTCTTTTTTCATTACAGTCAGCACGACTTTGAAACAAATGTATTTCAACTGGAGGAATGTCTCGTGCCTATGTGGATTCTGAGGGGATGCGTCGCTCTGGCAAGCTTTGAAAAAAGTGTTATCTGTTGTGTTTTAACCCAAAGCATGATTTTTTTCTAACCCTAACCAAGTAGTTTTACTCCCTGCGGTGAGGCTGAATTGTTCCAATACAACAACCCCACTAACTACAGCACAATTAATGACCACAGAGTTGAATCAACGTCTTCTGACTCTTGCGTTAAATTAGTGCACAATGTAGTGTTTCTTCTGGTCAGTTAGCATGTATCGTAGCTAATAATTTCACTCATTTATTTATGTGAAACCATTATAACCTTACATCCGAATATTTAGATGAAATGTGTATGTTCTCTTAAATAGATCAACAGGGATGTTGCAGTGCACTGTCTATTTACTAAATAAGCAGAAAAACTAATTTTCAACAAAACACTTGCTGTTACCAGGACAGCCTAGAGGAAGCACTGTTGGCTACTCATCAGGAAATGGAGATATACCATAACCAGCCTTTAATCATGGAAAAGCTGCAGTTCAAAAAGGAAACCCAGCAGAACCAGCTGATTAACATCAGAGGGGAGCTCTCCCAGGCCTCCAGTGTGAGTTCAGTAACTTGTCTGTATTTCAAAAAATGCACAGCTCCACGTGATTGTGCAATGTACATCTGCTCATTAAATGTTCTATTTGTTATATGTCTAAATCAAACAGTCTGAATATCGCTGACAGTATAAATAATACTATTTTTATTTTTTTTTGTATGTCTCTCAGGCTTTAACAACTGCTTGCATGGAGTTTGAAGCATTAGAGGATGAGGCCAATGCCATCCATGGAGACCTGTGGGAGCAGCTTAATGCTGGAGGACAGGTAAAAGGTCACAATGTAATATAATACATATATTATTAATATTATTATTAATATAAAGCGCCTCGAGGCGACTTTTGTTGTGATTTGGCGCTATATAAATAAAATTTAATTGAAATTGAATTGAACAATATCATCATATCTGTAATCCCCCCCCCCCCTTTTTAATTAATCATTATTTTTAGGTTATTTTACAGTAAGAGATTATCTAGTCATAATTATTCAGCCAGCCACCACCATCTACTTTTTTTTATTTGTAGTAACTGTCATTTTTTCTTTATTTGTCTGTTTTGAATGATTTTTAATGATGACAACAAAACAAAAAACGAAAACAAGACAGCAGAGGTTTTGATGTGATATAAGTTAATCTAAAAATCTGATTAAATATTTTTACAGCAACTGGCTATTATAGGGTTTTTGCAACCTTAGGTCAAAGGAGGTTGGCTGGCTACATTCTGTTGATTTGTGTCAAAGTGACACTGGAAAACAATTTTAAATATTAAGCTTGTGTGAATTAAAGATAAGTAATTCCAGAGGCTAATTTAACAAGTTTGTCACTGTGTGGAAAAAATGAGATTAAATTGAAAAAAGCCAGATATGCAGGATATGCACATTTTGTGATTAATTTGGAACGTTTAAATTAAGCAAAGTGAGCCTGCTTTTTCTGCCAGTTTCTAATTATTAACTAAACAACGTTGTATTGACTCTCTCAATTGATAAAAATCCAGTAATATCAACACCTAAACCTAAATCTCACTTTAAAACAGAGTCCGCTGCTCACCAGTCCTACAAGCACTTGCAGCCCATTTGTTCATTGTAATTTCTGACACTGATTTCCTAATCTAATCTCTTTATGTTACCGGCCCCTCCTTTACCTTCCCTGGGTGCACCTTGTGGAACAGAGTTTAGTGGGGGAGAAGTGGTTGATAAAGATGAACAAACACAAAAAGGTGGAGCCAAGGCTGGATTGGGACAAAAAATCGGCCCGGGCATTTTGACTAGAGACCGGCCCACCAGGATAAAGATTGAAAATGTGACGTCATTCAGGGGTAAAACCGCAAAGGATTCTGGGAACTTGTGGCAAGAGGTACTAGCGCACGCAGGCTTTCAATTGAACTCAGTTACACAGCGATAAAAATAAACCCAAAAAATGGCAAGAAGCTGTTGTATTATTAACTTCAATAGCCGGTCGCATGACAGCCACGGGAAGCCGACGGGTAAAGAGATCGTTTTTTTTTTTTAAATCGGATTACGTCGTTGAAGAGAAATTTTTTAAGCCATGTTTCCGAAGTAAGAGCCGACGGATGGTCTGGATATACCAAATATAACGTCCCAGAACACTCCAGCTCACATGTTAGTCTGCTCCAAGCATTCCCACAAAGGTCAGAGTTTTGTAGTAGTTAAGACGTCATTTTTCTTAACATAATTGGTGATATAGGTTACAAGCAAGTCTGGCGCTGAACAGAAATTGTCGCGCTATGCTTCTTTGTTTATTGTGTATAAATAGTAAATTGTCCTGACACAATATTGCGTTTCGCTTCTGTTATTACCATGGTACACTGACAAAAACATATACTTTTATTCACAGGATAAAACAGTTGTTTTGTATCACTAATTGTCCAGTACGATTACAACATACAATATTATTGTCACTGCTACATTTCTGTAATGAACCAGAAATTATTTCCACTACTAATAAATTACCATTGAGCTCAAAGGTTATATTAATAAACGGTTAACGAATGTGTATTTATGACGACGATTTGTGAGACTGGTAAACTTACCTTTGTTCGTACGATGGTCTTTACTTTCTACACGGTGCATTTCAAGGTCCTGTACCCATCCGTCGGTAAACTGTACCTGGGCTTGTTGCAGTGACCTGAAGTTACGAAACTTCATGAGTGTATGCACTCACTCCAAGAACCGTGTAATTATAAATATGAGCGTGGTGAAAGTTGGGCAGCACGCTAACGTCTTTTGTCCACTCTGTGTGCTCGTAAGGGTCTGACCCTTTCACTCCTTTGATTTTTTCCTCGTATCTTTTCTTTGTCTTTTCGTCGAGTCTGTCTTTGTACGGACCGGCATTGTTCTCCTTTTGTTTTGTACATTCCTTTTTTGTGCGGCAAAGAAAACCAAGAAGGTATTGGAACCGGAGAATGAACGTTTTGCGGTGCTGCAAATGCTTGCATTTGATGCGGTACTTGGATTGTTTTGCCACGAGTTCCCGGCATGCAATTTGCGAAAATCACGTGATTGCTAAACAAGGGGGAGGGTGCATCCGGCCTCCTCGGCTGTAATTGGTCCAGCCCAGAGTCGATCATGACCAATTAGCCAATCCAACACCTTTCATTATATATACCCAAGAAGTGCCAGAGAATGGATAATTGAATTTTCAATTTAATTCAATTTTATTTATACAGCAACAAATCACAACAACAGTGGCCTCACGGCACTTTATATTGTAAGGTAGACCCTACAATAATACATACAGAGAAAAAAACAAAAACAATCATATGACCCCCTATGAGCAAGGACTTTGGTGACAGTGGGAAGGAAAAACTCCCTTTTAACAGGAAGACACCTCCGGCAGAACCAGGCTCAGGGAGGGGCGGGGCCATCTGCTGCGACCAGTTGGGGTGAGAGAAGGAAGACCGGATAAAGACATGCTGCGGAAGAGAGACAGAGATAAATAACGAGTATGATTCAGTGCAGAGAGGTCTATTAACACATAGTGAATGAAGAACAAACACCCAATGCATCATGGGAATCCCCCAGCAGCCTACACTGATTGCAGCATAACTAAGGGAGGATTCAGGGTCACCTGGTCCAGCCCTAACTATATGCTTTAGCAAAAAGGAAAGTTTGAAGCCTAATCTTGAAAGTAGAGATAGTGTCTGTCTCCTGAATCCAAACTGGAAGCTGGTTCCACAGAAGAGGGGCCTGAAAACTGAAGGCTCTGCCTCCCATTCTACTTTTAAATACTCTAGGAACAACAAGTAGGCCTGCAGAGCGAGAGCGAAGTGCTCTAATAGGGTGATATGGTACTACAAGGTTATTAAGATAAGATGGGGCCTGATTATTTAAGACCTTGTATGTGAGGAGCACAATTTTGAATTCTGGATTAGCAGTCCCAACAACAGAGTGAGGATGAGATGGAAGAAGGTATAATTGTCATGGTCAGAAAATAGATGGTGGGATGTAATTAGAGCAGGAGATTCCAGCAAAAAGTGAACTACTTTGTCAATAAGCGACTGCTAATAGCTAAAGATTAGCTTTTAATTGTGACATGTTGCACTGTAGTGTAACTAAGGTCCCAACCCAACAACAACTGTACAAACCTGATTAAAACAGAGGGAGAGGCAGAAAATATGTGCACAGGAGGAGATTAGGGCAAAGTGGACACACAGAAGGACTGGAGTACCATGACAAGTAAGCCAGCAGTCTAAGAACAAAGTGGTAGACTATCAGGTTTTTAAGATAAGATGGGAAGCATGTATAATTTAAATAGAACATATCCTTGCACATAAGCCTGTGAACTCTGTAATTAACCTCATTGTATGAAGAGGACTCCACATTAATATGAACAAATTTGAGTATATCAGATAGATATGATTCAAACCATTGCAGCACAGTACCTTTTAATACCTGTGACATGCTCTGTAATAAAACGCAATGATCAACAGTATCTAAAGCTGCACTGAGGTCAAGTAAAACATGCACACGGTAAGTCCACTGTCAGAGGCCATAAGAAGATCATTGTGATCTTCAGTAATCATGTTTCTGCCTTTTTGAAGCTCTTCAAATAAATAGTTCCTCTGCAGATGATCAGTTAGCTGTTTTATGACTGCTATTTCAAGAATTTTTCAGATAAAAGGATAGTTAGAGAATGTCTTTAATTAGCTAAGACAGTTGAGTAAAGTGATGGCTTTTTAAGTAATGGTTTAATCACTGCCACCTTAAAGGCCTGTGGTATGCAGCCCAGTAATAGGGACTGATTGAGCGCCTTTATATGATTAAAGCATTAATTTATGGTAGTATTTCTTTGAGCAGTCAGATGTTATGAATAAATAATTCTCTAATGGTTAAAAATCTTTGTGTAATGAAATTCATAAAGTTGTTACTGGTTAAGGTTAAAGGAATGCTTGGCTTAACAGAGCTATGACTCTGAAAATAAACCTCTTATTTTCTTAAGTCAGTGACTTAGTGAGCTTTATGGAGGAGCAAACTCTTTCCAGCCTAAACGATCATCTTCTAAACTAGTGAGATGCCATTCCTCTCCAGCTCATAAAATGCGCCTTTGAGAGTTATTTTAGGGAGTCGAGCCTGATTTGAGTCTTCTTTCCGAAGACCCATATTATCCAGAGTTGAATGCCATTGGGATGTTTCATGTCTGCTGTAGCTGATGGCGTGGAGTGGAGTGTGTGGACCCAAAGGCAGATAAATGGAGACAGAAATGGAGCAAACAAAAAGAGAGCCGTTTATTTCTGGCTGAACAAAAAAACAAACAGTCATGGGGAGACTGAGAAAAATTATCAAAACTAAACAGGGCAACGCTAAACAAAAAACACAAGATATATATCGAGAAAAGTACAAAGACCTATTATCCATTACTTCTACGTAATCTTTGTGTAATCAAAGTAAAAATATGTCATGTTATCTAATTTTTACTGCACTACAAACTTTTTAAACAACATTTAGAAAAAACAAAGAAAACAAAATGAGTATATTACAAATACTAGTGCATGCGAAGTAAGTACTCAGAATGATATTCTCTGCTATCTTAGTGGAGGTCTGCTATCATATATTTTATATATATCTAATCCTTTAATGATTCCATAACAACAGATTTTGTTTGTTTTTTCCTCTTTTTTTGTTAAAATGAAACAAAAAAAAATGCCAGCAATTTCGATGACATGCAGTTATTTTTTTCCATCCATCCATCTTCATCCGCTTTATCCGGGGCCAGGTCGCGGGGGCAGCAGCCTAAGCAAAGAGGCCCAGACCTCCCTCTCCCCAGCCACCTCCTCCAGCTTATCCGGGGGAACACCAATTCCACATTTTTTCCACATAACTGAAATTAATAAATGGACCTGACTGTTATTAGTATTAGGGTCTAATTTCTGCTATTTTTCCTTGTCATTTCTTTTTAGAGTGAATTAGTTCGGCGGCACATCCAAAAAGAGTTTTGGAGAGTCCAGGATGTATTAGAAGGTCTACAAAAGAACAGCTTATCCAGAGGCATAAAAACAGCCAAGGGTAGAGGTAAAAGAAACTAAACTAATCTTGAACATAATGGCCTGTGTTTCTACCTTCTATCTAATGGCCTTTTCCTGACACTTTAAGTTTGTTTCTCTTTTCAGTTGACAGTGGTGCATCAGGGTCCTTTACCACCAATAGTCCAGCAAGCCCACTGAGCTCAGTAAGCCTTACCAGTCCGCTGAGCCCCTACTCCCCAGTGCCTGTTTGCCAGGCTTCTCCAACCAAGGAGTTGGGTCTGAAGGTAAGCACTTAATCCTAAATTGCATAGAAGAGGAAATTCTAAATGTCCCAAGCCATGCCTTGTGCCTAATTTCAAACCTGACAAAATGCCAAACCATGGACCCCAAAGTTATAGGGAAGCTGACCCAGCGTCGTATGCAGAACATATAAATTATTATGGTTGTGAAAACTGTGAGCATACTTTTCATAGATTACTCTAGCTTTCTAGAACCTCAGGGAGTCCTTAAGGACATTAAACCCTGTAGAGGAGGAAATAGATCAAAAAGGGACTAACTAAGCTATAAACCCAGGAAAGGCCAGAGAACAGACCAGTTTTCTTGGTGTACAATGCCAATATTCTGAATATACCAATCAGCACTCAGATGCAATCCATATCCATTCTGATACTCGAGAGATTAATTAGTTAACCTTCGAAGGTTGCAGAAATGAAGCCAAGCTTGTCCTCAGAAAACATGTCGTAACATGCTTACATCTGGATCATTGTTAGTTTTCCCATGATTACTGGGGTGTTTCCTAACATCGGGCTCATTCAGTAAGTGTTTAAGTAAATAGTTCATTACATCAGTGTGCATTTAAAAAAACACAGGTATGACATTTTTATTCTTAATTAATAACTTAATATACAACCTGTTTGATGAAAGGTGTTTTCATAATTTCTAAATAATGGCTTCACTATTTCTAAATTTAAGAACAAATCATTTATTTATTAGCTGTTCATAGCATCATATTGCCATGCTATAGCTGTCCTGGCTGCCATGTTTTTTTTGCAATGTTCTGTGGAGGTCTGGAGTGGTGCCTTTAAAATGGGAGATTGGGGTAGTTGTTCCCATATTTAAGAAAGAGGACAAGAGATTATGCTCCAATTATAGGGGGATCACAGTGGGAAAGTCTATGCCAGGACTGGAGAGGGGAGTCCATCTGTTTGTTGAACCTTAGATTCAGGAGGAACAAAGCAGTTTCGTTCCTTGTCTTAGAACTCCTCTTTATCCACTCAAGGATATTCAAGGATGCACGTGAGTTTGCCCAACCAGTCTAAATGTCCAGCTTTGTCCAGCCACTGGTAGGATGTCAGCCACTTCCTCTATCTGTCGGTGGTACATACTGTGCAGGGGCCTGTCCTTCCATGATGGTTCCTCCTCTTTCTTGGGTTTCTGCTGCCTAAGATATTCACTGAGCACACAGTCAGTTGTGGCTGTCTTTTTGATGTACTCAAGGATTTTTGTTGTCTCATCATGGACTGTGGTACTGACACTCACCAGTCCCTGGCCTCCTTCCTTCCACTTAGCATACAGCCTCAGGGTGCTGGACTTGGAGTGAAACCCTCCAAGCATGGTCAGGAGCATCCTGGTCTTGATGTCAGGATCTTGTTCTTACCATTCAGCTGACTCTTCAAGACTTGCCTGACCTTCTGCAGGTACTTGGTGTTTGCATCTTTCCTAACGGGCTCCTCGTTGTTCCCATTTGCCTGTGGGATTCCCAGGTACCAGGTTCTCCAATCCGAACAACATTCCGATGTCATTGCTGTATATCCTGGTGGTGTGGATCAGTGAATCGGCATACAGCTTGATGTCATCCATGTAGAGGAGGTGGCTAACAACTGCTCAACTCCGTAGTCAGTATCCGTAGCCAGTCTTGTCAATGATTTCACTGAGGGGGTTCAGGCCTATGCAGAACAGCAGTGAGGACAGAGCATCTCCTTGGTAGATCCCGCACTTGATGCTGACTTGTGCTATGGACTTAAAGTTGACCTCTAGTGTTGTACGCCACATCCCCATTGAGTTCCTGGTGAAGGATCTTAGGGTCCTGTTGATCTTGTATAGGTCTAGGCATTCCAGGATACAGTTGTGGGGCATTAAGTCATAGGCCGTCTTGTAATCAATCCAGGTAGTGCACACGTTAGTCAGCCTCATCTTGCAGTCTGATGTGACTGGTCTGTCTCCCAGTAGCTGGTGTTTTGCGCCTCTGGTATTCTTGCCAATCCCTTTCTGTGCCCCGCTCATGTATTGAGCCATATGCCTGTTCATCTTAGCCACTATGATGACTGTCAGGTGGTACTGAGGCAGGTTATTGGCCGGATGGGACCGGTCCCTTCTGGGGATCAGGATTGCCTGGCCTTCAGTTAGCCATTCTGGGTGTCTCTCATCGACAAGCAGCTGGTTCATTTGTGCTGCCAGACGCTTGTGGAGTGCAGTCAGCTTCTTCATCCATTAGGTGTGAACCATGTCGGGGCCTGGTGCTGTCCAACTCTTCATACTGGAGACCCTTTCTTGGATGTCTGCCACTGTGATGGTTACTGGACCCTGTTCATGGAGGTTCCTGTGGTCTGCTTCTAGATCCACTAGCCACTGAGCATTGCTGTTATGAGTTGCATCCTTCTCATATATGTTCTTTCAGTATTTTCCAGTCTCCAGCTTTGTTGGTGCTGTTCTCATATTGTTCTCATACTGTTCCCCTGCCACTGAGAGTACACTTTGGATGGTTCTGCAGAGAACAGCTGGTTCATTCTCCTGCTTTCTATTTCTCTGGTGTACCTTGTCAAGTGGCTGGCCAAGGCTGTGAATCTTTGCTTGGCAGTTTCCAAGGCCTCCAGTATGGACAGCTTGCTGTACGTCTTAGGCACCTTCTTCATTGCACCTCTCTGCAGCTCTGATACTTGATCCCCCTGACATGTTGTCCAGGCTCCCCCTTGCCATAACATTTGTTTTGTACCTTGTCAATCTCTAGCTGTGAGAGCAGTTCCTTCTTCTGAATGTTGAAATACTGAGCTCCTAGCTGTTTCGATATCAACAGCGCCCTATTTTCTTCTCTTTCCCACTTATGCCATCTTGTTCCAGTAGCCCCCTTCTCATCAAGGTGTCCTGGTTTCTCAACACCTGACGTGCACCTTGTTTTGTGTGTGTGTGTGTGTGTGTGTGTGTGTGTGTGTGTGTGTGTGTGTGTGTGTGTGTGTGTGCAAAGCACTGGGTCAAGGACAATGACAAATATTCAGGCTTGAATTCCAGTTTCCCTGTCAATAAAATAAAGAACAAAGTCAAAGCCAAATTATTTTAGATTAATTTCAAATTGTTTCCTAATTATTTTAGTATCAACATCAACTTCAACTGAACAACTAAAGTTCTGAACAACTTAAGAAGAGGTAAATAAGAAGAAGAGATAAAGTATTTAAAAAAATCCTGTCCTATCCGAATTGTGATCTGAATGCATTATGGTGCCAAACACATTTTGCTATTGCACGAACAGCTAGAGTGTCTATGGGTCCATCCTCTTCATGTGAATCTTTAATCTATTTATTTATTCATTTTAATTTGTTTTATTTCAGCTATTACATTGTATTATGATGTATACAGCAAGACAGGCAAGAGAAATAAACAAAAATAAAACCAACCAAAAAGGAGGAGGTGGGGGATAGAATAAAGGGATAGAATACAAATAGAAATACAAAGAGGTGACAAGTCTAAGATATTAGATGTTAAGATAAGAAGGGAAGAGTGCATGATCAGTGCTTTTTACCACACTGTTCTACTTGAGGTATGGTTTAAGGGTTAAGATGTAGTTTTGCACTCTATACCCTTAATATTCTTGTAAACAATCAAGCCTGTTTCAAACCTCACAATTGCTGTGCAGCCCTACCGTATAATGTTTTAGTTTAAATTTGACAGGTATACGGCTCTTACTTGGCTGGCCAGTGTTAGGTTTATGGTCAACACTTAAGACCATCTTTAGATCAATACTTTAGATTAACATTAGTTTGTGAAAAGACGATGCCTTGAACTTTCATATTACTTGATTCCACATTAATATGGAGCTTGCAAAGAAAAGCGTCTGGACTTTGTGACTGTTTGGTCTCTCCAATGTAGAGGTCTGGGCCTCTACATTGGAGAGACCAAACAGCCACTTCACAGGCGCATGGCACAACACAGAAGAGCCACCTCCACAGGACAAGACTCAGCAGTCCATCTGCATCTTAAGGATAAAGGACACTCTTTCGAGGATGCCAATGTTCACATTTTGGACAGAGGGGACAGATGGTTTGAAAGAGGAGTGAAAGAAGCCATCTATGTCCACTGTGAGCGACCATCTTTGAACAGAGGCGGGGGTTTACGACACCAACTCTCTGCCATCTATAATCCAGTTTTGAGATCCCTTCCCAGACGCCTTAACGCCCACTCACATCCTGGGCCATCTGATCTCAGGAATTCGCATGATAAGGTGGGGCCAGGTTTCACAATGAACTCACCCAAAACTCTGGCTGATTGGGACCCACGCCCAGTTTCACACCTTGGCTCAAGCGATTAGAGGATCATCAGGGGGTCCTTTTGTCCCTCTGTGGGGGGAAACTCCCACTAGGTTTATATCTGGGACTCTCCACCATTTGAACTTAGAACTGAAGAAGCTTCTCGGATGAGAGGTGAAACGTCTTCAAGCAACTCAAAGAAGTCCAGACGCTTTTCTTTGCAAGCTCCTTTGACTACGATGACCTGGATGACTGAGAACCTTAACAGACATTAATATGCGTAAATAATTATTTTCATATGTTGAATTAAGTCTGTCTTAATGCTTCTTAGAGTTTAGCTATTATAAGGTGTGATCAGTGTTTCAGCAACCAGCTGGGGATTTTCATCCAACTCTTTAACTAACTAGACTGAAACTCAATCAATACATTTCTGCTTTGCAATTTGCCTGGCTTATTGTCACTTATCCTGATGTGCAGCACTCTCTCTTCCTCCTATCCTATGTTAACTTCCTTCTTCACTCCCTACTGCCCTTATGGTGATCAAGGAAAGTGTTCCCCCTAGGCCTCCCCTTCCCAAATCCTATTACCCATTGGATCCCTCCTATACCTTTCCTCCCTCCATCCCTCCCCTGCCTTTTGACAGCACGACCTGGCCACACAGCTTCGGCATCGATGTTGATTACCTTGGTGGTGAAGATTCTGACTTCAGAAAGGTAATTGGGTATTTCTGCTGGTATACTCTCTTTCATTAGAGAAAGAAATAAAATGTGAACCAACCTTGGTGCATCACATTTGTAGAAGTCATGTGTACTTGAAGAGGACATTTTGATCAGCACTGTCACTTCAGTTGGCAGCTGGTCAGCTGTACAGTAAAGGTATAGTACTGTTAAAGAATGGGTTACTGCAATTCCTTTAAAATAAGAAGACTTTTTCAACCATAGTGTGATTGCATCATTGGGGATTCTTCAGGTGTACCAGCTGTTTCTTCCATTACAAGGCATTATCTAATGCATTCTTGAGTTTTTTGAACAGTATTAGAATCGTTCACTACCTTCAGGTTCAGTGCTGACAAAATAAAAACATCTCTGCATTCCAGCCCAAGTTTGGAGAATCGAACAATATCAGTGATGTTCAGGAGCAGGCCCAGGACAGGCAGTCCGCCATGAATAAAGGTACAACAGTTTAATATCAAGATTTAAAAATGGCAATAACAATGACAACAATAACTTGGGTATGCAGAACCCAGAGATACATTCTTTAAGGCGCTTATAATAGCAAGTTAAAGATAAAAATTCAGTATTCTGTCTTTTGACGTCTGATTGCATGAATTAATCAAGTGACACTTTAAAGACTGACTCATAGTGTTATGTTTGAGAATACAAACATGTTTTTTTTGGCCTGTACTTATAAGTGTATTTATTTTTTCACATGCACAGTTGGCATTGTTCCTCCTAGAACCAAATCCCCCACTGATGAATCACAGAGGAACTTTACTGAAGTTCATCGCCGTAACAGCAGAGTGCTTAATGGAGTCTCCAGGGTATGTCAACCCACTCTGGTTAGGAGAGAAAAAATATAAGCCTTAATAAACAACAAACAATAATAAACAATGAACAGGTCAGTGGAACTGAGAAACATGTGAAATGGGTCATATTCACAACATTAGACATGAATGCACATAAGAGGTTGTAATGTGGGTTGTACTCAGTGGTTGAGAGGAGCGGTGGAAACACTTAGCAAGACAGTCAGAAAAACTCATGACCACACTGGCACTGGGAATTCCACAGTGCTTGTATTTTAATGCACACTCAACCTTACAAAGACCCATTGAACAGCTACTAATTATCATACATGAAGCACAGTGTTCCTACAACCCGTTGCAAAAAGTTAAAGAGGTCCGAGTCCATAAACTCACTTGCAAGCAAGTGGATCTCATACTCCAAAGTGGGCAGTGGTGCATACTTATGACATCTCTAACCCATACATTGTCTTAAAGAGACACCACACCACTGCAACTGTTACAAGGTTGATATTCATTTTAGCGCTGTCAGCGTTAATCTCGTTAAAATGACGTTAATGCCATAACCGCCATAACCACAAATCTCCACCGCGTTAATGCGGTAATGGCGTTAACGTCATTTTAACGAGATTATCACTGACAGCATTAATTTATTTATAATCCATTTTATTATATTTTTATATGAGAGAAATTATCTCTAAAAATAAGCCTGTTCTCTGTCATAGGAGCGCCCAAAAAGTGCTGCTTTTCCCACAGAAATTAAGATGAAGATGAGTGTGGAGGAACAAAATGAGCGACTTCGTCGCAACCAGTGCAGTTCTATGAGGGACAAAAGGAGAAGCCTAAACCTGTCAGGAGGCCAGTCTCCAGCCAATTACAAAGTGGTATGAGCAAGCTAATGGTGATCCTTGTCATGTATTTAATTGTAGTATTGTCACAGTGAGCTGGTAAAGTAAAAAATGAATCATGTATGTGTTTATTTTTCAGATGATAGTCATAGCTGCATAGCTCCATAGCAGTACATGTGTGAAAGAACTTTCACACATGTACTGCAGCTTGAAATTTTTCGCAATATCACACATTTCCCAGATTTCCCAAATTGTTGCTGTCATACCTGCCTACCCCAGTACAAAGCTTTGTAATTTCCATGTGAGCCCATCTGAGAAAGTTGTGGTCTAGCAAATTCACTTGGGTACAATAGCTAGACATAACCCATGTAAACACCAAGTAGTTACAACTTATCTGAAATGGACCTTCTCCTGTTGTGTGAATGTGATTCTCCAACACCGTCAGTTCATGTGTAAAAATGACAGAATGATAGAGATCAATTTACACTGATCACGCTGGGGTGGCTGTAGCTCAGAAGGTAGAGAAGGTCATCTGCTAATTGGAAGGTTGGTTGGTCGATTCCTGCCTGCTCCAGTCTGTATGCTAAATTTTCCAAGATACTAACCCCAAGTTGCTCTCCAGTGCGTCCATTGGAGTATGAATGTGTGTGAATGCTAGATAGAAAGCACTTGCATAGAAAAAGTGCTTGTGGGAACGAGGCAAATTCTGTAAAGTGCTTTGAGCACTCAGATATGGTAGGAAAGTAAAAACCAGTCCATGTACCATGCGTATTGTCCACCTGTTTGCATTTCTGGTACTTCCAGGTGGGTAAGATAATCCACTGAAAAACATTGCCAATATTTACAAATATAAAACCAGTGATTGAGATAGGCCAAAGTTGTATGACTAGGGTATACGCATTTTAGCTAGCTGATGATTTGATTGTATCTGCCTGTGTGTCCTATCTAGTTTGTGTTTGTATTCACAGGTCCGTAGGCGGCTGACAGCTCATGAGATTGACATCAAAGACTTAGAGAAGGCAGTTCGAGGACAGGGGCAAGAGTCACCAGAGGAAGAAATTGCTCGTCTGAGACGTTTACAGATTGAACCAGAGCATTACAACATCAGCAAAGAGGTGAAATAAGTTGAATCATTTATTAACTTTGTGGCTATTTTAAGGCAGGTATGTTCACAATAGAATCATAATAGCTTACCTTTGTGTCCAAAATCATAAAAGACAAAGATAAAAGAGATTTTTTCTTTCTTGTTATAAAAGATGGCTCCTGACAAGGTTCTGATCCCTGAACGCTACCTGGATGTGGAGAATAACACTCTCTTGAGCCCAGAGGAGCAGAAGGAGAAGCAGAAGAAGCTAGAACGAATCAAGACCCTTATTGCCAAATCAAAGTACAGTTTTAACTTCCTTTAAATTTCTAGCAAAAGTCTGTTTATTTAAAGCTGTACACATTTTTAAATTTGTAACATCTTTTACCTCTTCATTTATAATAAAAGGAGATGATATTCAAAAGAGAACTGTGGTTAGAAAAACAAATTTGTTGTCACGAGTTGCTGAGTGGCAGGCAGGATATCGGACCCAAAAGCAGACTTCACAGAGGCAAAAATGCAAACTCAAAAAGCAGCTTTATTGCTGACTCAAGGGAAAAAACATACAATACTACACTGGGATAATATAAACAAAAGTCACGGAGAATCACAGAGTGAAACGCACACAGCATGAGGGAGATGTGGACACAATACAGAGAAAGATAACAAGTGACGTGGGAGCACACGGGGAACACAGCTGAGACAAATAATCATAACGAGACAGGCAGGAGCAAACACAACATGATGTACACTGACGGGAGACTATCAAAGTAAAACAGGAAGTACACAGAGGGGGAGAGAGAACACAGAGGAGCATGGGGGAGAGCACAGACTGGGCTGGGGAAACATGATGAAATAAAACACAACCAGTGTTGGGGAGTCACAGAGTACATGTACCGGCATTATGTATTTAAAATACAAAATATGGGTAACTGTATTCCGTTACAGTTACCATTTAAAAAGGTGGTATTTAGAATACAGTTACGTTGTTGAAATAAATGTATTACACAGCGATCTTTTACTGTTTCATATGTTAGGCTATGCTCTCTCTATTTTTGGTAATTCCACGCCGGTGGAAACCCAATCAAAACACACATCAAGAGGCTCTAAAGCCTGTGTCTCAATCCCACGGCCTATGACAGCTCTACTTGCGGTCCGCATAATGACATAAAGAAATATTTTTAAAAATTATTGTTCAAAAAATTATTTAATTTGAAGGCAATAGGCAGAGTGTGACAGGCATAGCCCTGAAGAATGTAGCCTCATGGGCAGTGTAGCCCAGTTGTAAGTAAGCTATTAAGACTCGACTGTACGCTGTGTTCGTGTTTTCCTCCGAAACAATAAGCTCCGTTGAAGCAGCCTTTCTACGCCTCTCTCTGTCTCTCGCTAGCAAAGTGACCCAGAGAACAAAGTAAAGCTAGTTTTTGGCTAAGAGCCTGACACAAACCCGATGTATTAGCCAGAGGTCCCTTTAATATGGTTGGGAGCCGCGGACCTATTTTATATACGCGTGTAACAGAACGTAACGTAACAGAATACCTTACAAAATACATTTTAGGGCATGCAATCTGTAATCTGTAGTGGAATACATTTTAAAAGTAACCTTCCCAACACTGAACACAAGGAGGGGAAACAAGGGTCAAGCACTCACACAATTAAATAAACACCGATGCACAGAGGGAGACACAAAGTACAAAGGTTAACACAGAATAAACTCAGGATACCACAAAGAATCATAAACCATAATACAACAGGTCATAAAAACATAAAATGCTGGGTCAAAAGGACCCAGAACCATGATATTTGTAAGAATAAGGAATACTTTATATACCCCAAAATTTGAAGAATTACTATGTCCCAGGTCTAAAAACATATAAAGCAATGTACCTAAAATAAATACAATATCCATTAAGGAACCCAAACTGACAATACAAAAGCTGAAAAGGGAAACCTTTCAGTTTTAACAGTGTGACTCTTTTACATTGACTCAATTTATCAGACTAGGATTTACTGTATATAATGAAATGAAACTGACACATAACTAAGCATACTTGTCAGTACAAACTGTGAGGGGTGGCAAAATGACAGACTTTCACAAAAAAGAAAACATTCCAGTGAAATTTAAAGTAGTGAAGCAACTTCTTTACTCGAGTAAAAGTGAGAAAGTACAGGCTCTGAAATGTACTCAAAGTAAGAAAGTAAAAAGTAGCTCCTTAATGAACAATTCTGTCAGCTATTTTTGTGCAAACTTAAACTAAACCTTGTGCTAAAATAATAATAATAATAATAATAATAATAATTTTAGTACATGAGAATGTTATTCCAGTCTAAATTCTAATTCTAATGAATGTGACATTACAAAAAAAGCTTTAAATTTGCAGTTTATCAAGTATCACTGAGCAATCGTTTGTCAGGGCTCTGTGTGCGGGCAGGCGGAGAGGAGGATCCAAGCGCAGGACTCGAACACAGAATTGTAAATCAAAACCTCAGCTTTATTGCTGACATGAAAACCAAACGTGAAGTGACGTGAACACAGAAACCAAAAAACACACAGGCATAATCTGAGGGTACGACGCGACACTGGGTTGAGGACAACACAGGGCTAATATACACAGGGTGGTAATCAGGGAATGGGTAACAGAAGGGAGACACAGCTGGGGGAGATCAGGGCTAACGAGACGGGGGAGCTAAGCTGCACACACTAACATAAGACAAAGACTTTCACAATGAGACAGGAAACAAGAAACCACTAAACAAAGATGCAGACACGACACAGAGACAGACTAGACACTGAACAGAAACTGCAATACACATGAGAACGCAAAACCTAAGAACTGATACCTCACCAAGAATAACTGAAAATGCTGGGTCAACACTGACCCAGATCCGTGACATCGTTACCTTTATATAACCTTTCTTAGCCTCTCTTCGTCCTCCACTGTCCTATCCATCTTTCTCCATCTTTGTGTGTAGTTAGCTCTTTTTCTGCATTCTCCCTTAGAAGTTTAGCTAGCAGATCAAACGTGCAACAAACTGCACACAAACAGTTTGTGTGTTTCCTCATATTTGTTGAGCAATTAGAAATGTCCTCCTCCTCAGTAGTATTAACAAGATTCTGAAGTACGGTCCACTCCAGAGTATAAAAGCTATAATATGGCTGTGGTTATCAATGATTTTTCCTCTAAGAAGTTCCTGAAGTCATTACTAGTTAACGTTTAAGGGATGGTTGGCTCAACAGTGCTCTGACTTTTTGTCAGCCTGGCTACAGTGCTGAAGAGAAACCTGGGGTTGTTCTTATTTTCTTCAATCAGTGATGAATAGTAAGATGTTCTGGCTTTGCGGAGGGCTTTCTTATAAAGCAGCAAACTATTTCTCCAGGCTAAATGATGATCCTTTTAAATTAGTAACACCCCATTTCCTGTCCAGTTCATGAATTATCTGCTTTAAGGAATGCATTTGTGAGTTCTCTTTCATAGCATTCGTTTCGTGTCTCACTATGGGAACGCCTCCTGCGTGACCTCATCAGAAGCTCAAATACCATTACGCCAGCCCTTACAAGCTGGCTAGGTGACGCCCATGTCAGGAGGGGCCAGTGCCTCCCTATATAATAGGCTGACATAGCATCAGATGTCATTCAAAAACCTCTTCTCGCTTCTCACAGAAGCCTGTAGACAACTGTGCTATTGGGTGCTAAAGCTAAACTGTCCACAGATTCGAGTGAACAACTCGGTCGCCGGGCGCTTTGTTCCCAGCTTTCAGTTGTCCACTAGCATACAAGCAGTAGCAATACTGTTCTGTGGCTAGTGCGGGTGCCAAGTAGCAATACTTTCACCCAGGGAAGTAGCAATACTTTCCGAAAGCGAAGTAGCAACACTTTGCTAATAAAGGTACCCCTAGCTTCACCATCAGGTAGCAATACCCTTCGACGCTAGCGGTTTTACACATTAGGTAGCAACACTTTTCACCCCATGTTAGCGAGGAATAGCAATATTCTCCGCACTCAGTGTCAGTCTTGCTAACGTGCGCGACCCTCTAGCTAACCATGGCTACGACGGCAAGAAGATTTCTGCCTGGGATACACACCCCGTGTGTGCGGCATGCCTGGGCTTATCTCACGCTCAGGCTGCCTTGACACCTGCACACGACTGTATCCACTGTGCTGCTTTCCCACGCAAACTACTCCGCTGCAGGCTAGCTCGCCAGGCTAACCTGTCGGGCGGCGACCCTTTGCTGTGTGAGGCTGCTGCGGCGCAAGGAGAAACTGAGATGCCCGATGATTTGGCCGCAACGCCAGGGCCGAGCTGGGCAGAGGCAGACCCTCAGCCCATCGCGACCGCTTTCCCGTCGCTGGAGGCACACGGAGATCGTGTGTTTTTCCGCGATGCTGGAGTCACCTGGGGAGGAGATGCTAACGAGGACGGAGATGAGTCGGCTGACTCGGAGTTCCTGCTGTCTGACGACGGCGAGGAGGAAGATTCCACCTCCTTGGCTAGCATCAGCTGGGCTGCAAAGCCCTCGGCTACCGGCGAGGTTGAAAAACCGACACCGCCGTCTCCCCTGGATCTTGACATGCAGGACATGTGCAAGCGCGCAGCCGCTAGGCTCAACATCCCGTGGCCCGCCATTCAAACAGAGGTTGTAAAGTCTCGTTTTGACGGTAAGAAATTGCCGAAGGCGAAAAAGACGGGGAAGCATGTGTTGCCTGTTTTCCCTGAGCTACTCGATGAGATAGCGGTGACGTGGAAAGCAAAACCTTACAGCGAGAAACACCCCATCGTGGGGAGCTCCCTGCTGGATTGTGAGGGGATGGAGTCTATCGGTCTCCGCCGGATGCCACAAGTGGAGCCGTTGGTGGCGAGCCATCTTCACCCGAAGACGTCTCTGTCCTCATCGGCCCCATCTCTCCCCTCCAAAACAGACTGCTTCCAGTCTAGCCTTACAGATAAGTGCTATAAGGCAGCGGCTCTGTCAGTAAGAGCCCACAACGCCTCTTCTATGCTAATGGCTTACCAAGCTGAGCTAGAAGAGGACATGACAGCTAACACAGATACCACAGTGTGGGAAGAAATCTGTGTCATAACTGACCACGTCCTCCGCCTCCACAAGGTAGCCATACAGGCTACTGGGAGAGCCATGGGCCTCATGGTTCTTCAGGAGCGAGCACGCTGGCTCGGGCTCACCAACCTGACGACTAAGGAAAAAGAGGAACTCCTCGACACCCCTGTCGTCCCTCACGGTCTCGTCGGTGTGGCTGTTACATCCATGCAGAAGAGATGTGAGGAGAAAAAGAGAGATGATGAGGCTCTGAAACTCTGCCTGCCGAGGAGGGCCCAGCACGCCACCCCAGCAGCGCCGCGCCAGTCATTCGCGCAGGCAGCGTCTCGCCCGGTCCCGCGGTTTTCGTCCTGGTCGCGGAACACTGGACCAGCTCTTTATCCTCTCAAGGATACTTGAGGGTGCATGGGAGTTTGCCCAACCAGTCTACATGTGTTTTGTGGACTTGGAGAAGGCATTCGACCGTGTCCCTCGGGGTGTCCTGTGGGAGGTGTTGCGGGAGTATGGGGTGTCTGGCCCATTGCTACGGGCCATTCGATCCCTATACAACCGTTGCAAGAGCTTGGTTCGCATTGCCGGCAATAAGTCGGACTCGTTCCCGGTGGGTGATGGGCTCCGCCAGGGCTGCCCTTTGTCTCCGGTTCTGTTCATAATTTTTATGGACAGGATTTCTAGGCGCAGCCAAGTGGCGGAGGGCTTTCGCTTTGGTGGCCTCAGAATCTCATCTCTGATTTTTGCGGATGATGTGGTTCTGTTGGCTTCATCGGGTGAGGGCCTCCAGCTCGCACTGGAACGGTTCGCAGCCGAGTGTGAAGCAGCGGGAATGAGGATCAGCACCTCCAAATCTGAGGCCATGGTTCTCAGCCGGAAAAGGGTGGAGTGCCCACTCCGGGTCGGGGATGAGTTCCTGCCCTCAAGTATCTCGGGGTCTTGTTCGCGAGTGATGGGAGAAGGGAGCCGGAGATCGACAGACGGATTGGGGCTGCAGCTGCAGTAATGCGGACGTGCACCGGTCCGTCGTGGTGAGAGCTGAGTGTAAAAGCGAAGCTCTCGATTTAGGTACGGCTAGCGAGCTGTGGGTAGTGACCGAAAGAACGAGATCGCGGATACAAGCGGCAGAAATGAGCTTCCTCCGAAGGGTGGCTGGCCTCTCCCTTAGAGATAGGGTGAGAAGTTCGGCCATCCGGGAGGGGCTCAGAGTAGAGCAGCTGCTGCTCCACATCTAAAGCGAGGTGGTTGCACGACAAGGATGCCTCCTGGGCGCCTCCTGGGTGAGGTGTTCCAGGCATGTCCCACCAGGAGGAGGTCCGAGCAGTCTCTCAGCCAAATTTGTTTGCTTTGAAATGAGAGCTAAAATTTGGTACGGTGTCCTTGAGTGGAATGGACTACAACTTAAGAAAACACCAGCAATAAGAAAAATGGGAAATAGGACGAACGAAAACGGAAATACGATGGTGTTTTACACACTGTAATGTTAATATTCATATTAATAACATTCTGGGAAACATTCAAGAGTTTAAGGTACTACAGAGAGAAAACAAAAATAAATTTAGAAAACTGTCTGTGGACCTCTGACATTTGAGATGGACATGCACAGAATAACTCACTATAATTGTTTTCTTTCTTTATTGTGTTTTTTTTTCTGTCTTTTCAATGTGTATTTTCAGTTGCCCTCTGAGAGAAGGTGTTCACAGCAGCTCCCAGTGGGCTCCACACATACAGCTACTGATGCCTTGTTAGAGCTTATAATGAGCTATAAAAGTGCTCAGCTGTATCTAGCATGCATGTGAATATTACCTGTCTGCACATGCATACGCGCACACACACACACACACACACACACACACACACACACACACACACACACTCACACACACAAACACACACACACACACACACACACACACACACACACACACACACACACACACACACACACACACACACACACAGTGCTCTCCCGCAGGAACAAATAAAGCCATATTGTCCCAGGTCTGATTGCTGTGATAATTAATGTAGCATAGAACCAGAAAAACACACTGAGACCAATTATACCAAAGAGAGTGAAAAGGAGAGGAGGGGATGGAAAGAAAAGAGGAACAGAAGCGAAAGAGAGAATGGAATTAAGTGTGAAAAGAATTTAAAAATATGTGATTAAAGACAGAGGGAAAACAAACTATGCAAAGTTTGTGTCCTGAAAAAAGTTCCACTAGACTTTACTGCACTGCAGGAAAAATATGTGGAATAAATAAAAAAAACGTAAACCTGTCTATTAGCTAAGTAGTAGCATGTAAGCAGCAAGCAGGTGAATTCTGTACATTAACTGAATAAAAACACCTTTGTTCCATCTAATTGCAAAAGAGCTAAAGAAACACCCCAAAACCCCAAACCCTCAGATCTTACCTTTTGCCAATTCTTTGCAGAATATACTTCATTTGAAAAATATACTTCTTCTGTAAAGAACAACTATGATTCCTGTTTATGATGGCAGCAAGTGTACATTAATGATAAAGGTATTCCTTTACCTGCATGATGGTATAAAAAGTGCTAAAACGTAAATCTTGGCAAGGATTATTTAAGCAACTTTCTATAAAATGATTAGCCTTGACTCTTTTTCTGTGCTGTTGGTTATTGCCTGTATTATAATTGGTTATGTTGTTAACATAATATATATTTTATTTTAGACTTTTGAACCATGGTGTACTAGCTGCAGGACAATGGGTCTCTTCTTACTGAAATGTAAATCAACATTTCAGTGTTTCAAAATTGCACTAAACCCAACTTAGATACAAACTCACTTACATAAAATTTTATATTCATACATAGAACGTATTGTTTTTAATGCACCTACAACACGCTGTATTTTGAAACCAGCTTTCAGAACATCTTTTCTAGCAAAGCTTCACAGATTCTAGGTTTATTTATGTGCTGACAGTGACCAAAATGACATAGAGGTGCAACTGAGACACAACAACAGTTATGCATTATTCTGCTAAACTGATAGACACAATAGTGGTGTTAACAGCGGTATAAATAGTGACAAAAATTAACATTTGAGTGGTTTAGATTGTAGCAAGACATTTAAAGATGTCGCTTTCAGCTTTTTTTAACTTGTGCAAAACAAAACAGCAAAACAATAAAGTTATTGATGAGCAGTGGCTTGACTGATTTAATTGTTAGTTGCAGGGCTGTTGAGAAGTGCTGTCCTTTCTCTAACTCCCTCTTTTCTCTTGCTGTGTGTTGCTCTCTCCCAATTGGTTACATTAAGGCCTTGAGAGTGACTTCCAGGTGTAATTAAAAGCAGCAGAGCCACTTTCACCTACAGCCTGGAAACATGTGGCAACTTGTTAATTTACCTCCATTCCTCCTGCTCCTCCTTCCCCCCTCTACTCCCCTCTGTCTCCCTGGAGAGAGGAGACAGATGGGCTGGGAGTCATGTGCAGCATTAGAAGTAGGGAACTAGGAGACTTATTAAGACAAAGTGTAGTTTTTATGTAAGAACAGGTATGATGTCATTTGTCTTTGTCATCTATCTTCCTAGAAATGTTCCTATTACACCTTTTCAGCAAAGCTTCTGGACACAGATTGGATGATTTCTCTCTT
>NW_024583136.1:55102-59576 GCF_018398535.1 Haplochromis burtoni | reverse complement strand
ATTGTTCCTCCTGTATCTGAGATTTGACTAGCGGACGAAGTCTCCTTTCCAACACCCTGGCATAGACTTTCCCAGGGAGGCTGAGGAGTGTGATCCCCCTGTAGTTGGAACACACCCTCTGGTCTCTCTTCTTAAAGATGGGGACCACCACCCTGGTCTGCCAGTCCTGGGGTACTGCCCCGGATCCCCACGCAACTTTGTAGAGGCGTGTCAACCAGGACAGCCCTACAACGTCCAGAGCCTTCAGGAACTCGGGGCGGACCTCATCAACACCAGGGGCTCTGCCACCAAGGAGTTGTTTAACTGCCTCAGTGACCTCGCCCCCGGAAATTGGCGACTCATTCCCCTCATCCCCAGACTTTGCTTCCTCCTTGGAAGACGTCTCAGTGGGATTAAGGAGGTCCTCGAAGTATTCCTTCCACCGCCTGACAATTTTCTCAGTCGACGTCAGCAGCGCTCCGCCAGCACTATACACAGTGCAGGTAGAGCACCGCTTTCCCCTCCTGAGACGCCTGACGGTTTGCCAGAATCTCTTCGAGGCAGTCCGAAAGTCTTTTTCCATGGCCTCTCCGAATTCCTCCCACACGCGAGTTTTTGCTTCAGCCACTGCCCAAGCCACATTCTGCTTGGCCTGTTGATACCTGTCGGCTGCCTCTGGAGTCCCACAGGCTAACCAAGCCCGATAGGACTCCTTCTTCAGCCTGGTGGCTCCCTTCACCTCCGGTGTCCACCATTTGGTTCGGGGATTACCACCACGGCAGGCACCAACCTCCTTGCGGCCGCAGCGCAATGTAGCAGCTTCGGCAATGGAGACGCTGAACATGGTCCATTCGGACTCAGTGTCCCCAGTCTCCCTCGGAATGCTGTTGAAGCTCTACCGGAGGTGTGCGTTGAAGCTCTCGCGGACTGGGGCCTCTGCTAGACCTTCCCAGCACACCCTCACTACGCGTTTAGGTGCACCAGGTCTGTCCAGCGTTCTCCCCCGCCACCTTATCCAACTCACCACCAGGTGGTGATCAGTTGACAGCTCAGCCTCTCTCTTTACCCGAGTGTCCAGAACATATGGTCGCAGGTCTGGTGATACGATTACAAAATCGATCATCGACCTACGGCCTAGAGCGTCCTGGTGCCACGTGCACTTATGGACAACCTTATGTTCGAACAAGGTGTTCGTTATGGCCAAACTGTGATTTGCACCGAAGTCCAATAAAACACCATTAGGATTCTGATCAGGGAGGCCGTTCCTCCCAATGACGCCCCTCCAGGTCTCGCAGTTGTTACCCATGTGAGCACTGAAGTCTCCCTGCAGGACAACAGAGTCTCCACGTGGAGCACCTTCCAGCACCGATGACAAGCGCAGATGACAGTCGAGACCCGTTCCCCGACCCTAAGGCGCAGGGAACAAACCCTCTCATCCACCGGGAAAAACCCCAACGTACCGGCAGCAAGCCGAGGGGATATTAGAATACCCACCCCAGCCCGCCGCCTCTCACCAGGGGCAACTCCAGACTGAGACAGAGTCCAGCCCCTCTCCAGGAGACTGGTTCCAGAGCCCAAGCCATGCGTAGAGGTGAGCCCGACTATATCTAGCCGGTACCTCTCAACCTCACGCACTAACTCAGGCTCCTTCCCCACCAGAGAGGTGACATTCCATGTCCCTATTGCCAGTCTTGGCAGCCGGGGGTCAGTCCGCCAGGGCCTCCTGCTCCTGGCCGCCACCCGGCACACAATGCACCCGACCCCTATGGCGCCTCCTGCGGGTGGTGGGCCTGCGGGAGGATGGGCCCATGTCTCCTCTTCGGGCTGTGCCCGGCCACCAGACGCTCGCCCTCGGGCACCCTCCCCGGGCCTGGCTCCAGGGCGGGCCCCGGTAACCCTATCCCGGGCAGGGTAAACTGTTCCCTCGATGTTCTCTTCATAAGGGTCTTCTGAATCGCTCTTTGTCTGGTCCCTCACCCAGGACCAATTTGCCATGGGAGACCCTACCAGGGGGCAAAAGCCCCCAGACAACATAGCCCCTGGGATCCCTGGGACACACAAACCCCTCCACCACGGTAAGGTAGTGATTCACGGAGAGGACTATCAGCTTCAGTTAACTCTAAATGCTCATTTAAAAACAATGCATGGTGACACACTAAAAAGATGTAAATATTATCTAAAATTTTAACCTTCTCATCTTTACTTTGCAAAAATACAGAAGAAATGTGTCCTTGAGCGTATTCAACTGTACTTGTGTTACTTTGCAGTGTCTCAAATCACATGAAGCCCAGTCTGGAGCTTCTTTGATGCTCCATGTCTGAGTGGAAAGAAATCACTGCTCTGTTTTGTTTTACATTTTCACCTTCTGCCCGTCTCTTCTCACTGCAGCTCAGTGTGCCTCCAGTTCTCCAGTCTCCCCAGCAAACATAGTTTCTCCCCCTTCCTCGGCTGACTTTCCCATCTCAACCCACACCATGAAGGTGTGATTCTCACAAGGTGAGTCTCTATTAGCAGCACAACTTTTCCACCTGTCCTTTTCAGAAGAACGTCTTCTTACATTACTCTCTGGTGCTGTTTTTGTGTGATATCTCCCAAATGATATGACTATTTATAAGGATGTAGGTTTTGAAAAGTCGTAGTTATGTTCACAATGTGGGCAAGTGTTCCCTCAGTAATATCACAGTCTTGATGCTTCTTTTATTAATTTACAACATCATAAGAAAAATGACATGGTTATACAGAAAAAGTATAACCCTTTATTACCCACGATAAGCTATCTTTGCCTCTCTTATAATTTTCTTTTATTCCTCTTTTAGTTCAAGCCCTGGGCGCTGTTAAGGTTGATGGAGCATCTTTCTGAGGATTGACTCAAAAAACTGGAAAGTCTCAGAAAATGGAAAAAGAAAGACCAAATTTTTACAACAAAATCATTTAAATATGTCAAATTAAATTTCTGGGAGGTAATAACAATTTGAAATCCAAAAGAATGGGGTAAGACTCATGAACTCAAGACTCCTCCTGTTATATATGCACTGTAATGACAAAGGAACACTTCAGATTACTTAGCATACTTCTTTTTCTTTTAGCTCAGGATATATCCTACAAAGTAGAAATTACTGAAAAACTAACAAGGGAACATAGCATATAAGAAGCTCTCGCTGAAGATCAACTATGAAAAAAAGCTACAGAGAGTATGAAGAGAGACAGTTTCTAAGAGTGTGATGTAAATGAATCTAAAGATGCATCTGGGCCCTGAAAGCCAAAGTTGAAGAACCAACCAGCCCAACTACTAGCCTGTGAAGCTCAGTGAGGAGTGAGGCTATGGATATTTATTCACACTGGTTGAAGTCTTTGGAAAGTTTCGTGTAACAGAATCACATTTTCTTTACGGTCAGATGCTGTGTAAAATGCAAATAAAAACAGAATGTAATGATTTACAAACAAATTAATTACGTTTATGAAAACGGTACAAGAAAAACTATATATAATAAAAAGGAGAAATTTTTTTGAAAAGAAGAAGCTCCCATGTTTGGTGTAATTCATTTCATAATGCACCAAATGTTTACAGTGAGTGAAGTAAGACCTGAAGTGGAGGCAGGCCATTTTAGGACCTGGACATGTTATCAATGCTGATACAGTCCAAGGATTTGGCAGAAAAGCATGTGTGATTGAGAGCATGTTGCTGTATAAACTTGTACACATATCGTTGCATGTAAGTAAATTCACATTTGCCTTCACAGATGTTGAAAATATCTATACCATGCTGCACCCTCAAATTGTTACTGATGCTGGCCTTGAAGCTGTGCACCAGTGACACGCAGCAGCTTTAAAATATGTTGCTGCTTTATGTCAACATTTGATATGGATCTTTTGTTTTTCTTTACATTTTATACAGCCTACCATGAGCTGAACACAGATGCCGTGTAGTCATGTACCCTTCGTAGTGTTACAGGTTTATCTCTGAGCACGATGTCCGGGACGCTGAAGAGACCTATAACCTCTGTACATTGAAATAGCCATCTGACTGGTGTGGGTACTGTACAGCAAAAATTGAGGGATGTTGAAAATTTATGTAGCTGAAATCTGGTGGAAACCAAGATAAGTTGTTGTATATGAATGTAATTTAAATTGGACTCACATACAGGATTGGTAGTTCTATTTTTAAGAGACATGATTACCTCAACACAGACACATACTGCATTTGGTTAAATGGCTTTGCACTTAACATCAAATTGAGTAGGAGTTCCTCGATGACTTTTCCCTGTGATTGTGTCACGTTTATAGGTATGTGGATTGTTTGTTTCTCTAGATAATGATATGCTGTATATGGGACAATAGAAGTGACCTTAGAAGAGCAGTTTGGTAGTTTGTTATTTAAAAGATGTTCTCTTTTGTGAGGTATTATATACTGAAACACTGGCATTTCATCCAGTAATGCAGTGCCATAACATTTTATTTGCTTCTTGTACTGTATACACACACACACACACACACA
>NW_024583136.1:49381-55077 GCF_018398535.1 Haplochromis burtoni | reverse complement strand
ACACCACACACACACACACATAGATTTCATATATATATATCTATATATATATATATATGTATATCTAATATATAGGGGTGCAACGATACACAAAATTCAGTTCGGTTCGATACTTTGGTGTCACGGTTCGATATTTTTTCGATACAAAAAATGTTCATGCCTTTTTAATTTGTCATTTATTAAAATTATAATATATATTTTAACTCAAAAGTACAGTTTTTAAATTTAACCCTAACCCTTGTGCGTGTTTTTTATTTTGACAGCGATTGACAGAGAAATGTCTCTTTCCAAAATAAAAGCTATACTATACGCTTCTTCTGGGCTATATTCTCAGCAGCATATTAAACATATCAGGTCCCCATAAGGAGAATCATGTGCTAACGGCTGTCTAAATGACTCTGGTAAAGTTTGTAGCATGCGTGCTTGTTGTTTTTGTCTGCTTCCACTTGTCTTTGCACTAGGATGATGTTGGCGTAAATGTGCAGTCATATTCATTGTGTTCCCACTAGTGCTGTCAGCGTTAATCTCGTTGAAATGACCTTAACGCCACAACACGGCAAATCTCCGTTAACGAACTACCGCGGATCGCCCGTGCATGGGGCTAGACGGCCAACACGTTAACGAGCTAACTGCGCTAACACACTAGTTCCCACCTATTTAATTGAGCATTGCGTGGCACCAGAGATGGGCAATCTGTAATCTGATTACTTTTTTCAAGTAACGAGTAAAGTAAGGGATTACTATTGCAAAAACGGTAATTAGATTACCGTTACTTTCCCGTAGGAACGCTGCGTTACTGCGTTACTAAAACCGTGATTTTTTGCGAGAATGTCTCATGACAGTGACGTAAGCGAGTGCGACGTTCGTGACAACAGCTGTGTGCAGATCAACAATGGATCACATATCGAGTGCGGGAGAGAGTATGAGCGTGCAGCGTTTAAAGCGTGGAAGTACTGACCTTACTTTGAGTTTGATTCCATAAAAAGTGACAAAAACATTGGCGTCCATTGTGCGTGGGAAGAAAACTTCTTTTTACAGCGAAAAAAACCCTTAAACTTCCAAGCAAGCACCGAGTGCGCTACGACTTAAGAGAAACTCGCGGATTCTTCAACTGACCGCGGCACACCTGCACCAGGGTAAACCTCCGCCTACCCCCCTGCTTTACAGGTGAAAATAGAGCAACAGGACCGCTGAGTCTTTGACTTTATTTATTTTCTGCTGTGTTTTACTTGCATCTATTTGAAAGAGTGAGTGTAAACACAAAAAATATTTTATTTTATGTGCTGGAATGTGCAGAAAATAGGTTTAAATGTTAAACTAATTTATTCAGTCAGAGAATGTTGCATATAATTAAATTTTTGCTTGATGCATAAAGTTAAAAGATTAAAACTGATAAAACAAGTTTAAAAAAGAGACTTTTCCATTTGATTACATTTTGTATGATGGATTATGCAGAAAAAGTAGAATTGGGCTGAAAGATCTATCGCTTTATCACCTCTTCAGGTTGTAAATCGTGTTTTTAAAAAGTAACTAAGTAACTAAGTAATTAATTACTTTGAAAATAAGTAATCAGTAAAGTAACGGGATTACTTTTTTGGGGAAGTAATCAGTAATTAGTTACTGATTACTTTTTTCAAGTAACTTGACCAACACTGCGTGGCACATCCAACATACTGTTTTACTTTAGTTCATGACTAACTTACCTTCAGGGTCATACGTCACATGAAAACCAAAATAATTCCAAACGCCAGATCTGAATGAGGTCCATGTTGCAAGGAGAGCTTAACTTCTGTCTCGCTAGCTTGCCCTGCGCTCTTCCTTCTGACTATGCTGTCTGTGTTGAGCGCTCAGTGGATCTGCGCTCGACAGTGCAGCCTAGGCGGAGTAGTCGAACGCAGATTCACTGAGCGCGCAACACAGACAGCATCGTCAGAAGGAAAGTTGATAAAATAAATTACAAATGTTGTATTGTTCGATACATATGCGTACCGAACCGAAAGCACTGTATCGAACGGTTCAATATCGATACATTGTTGCACCCCTAATTATAATTATGCGTCTCTAAAAAAAAAAAGCTAAGTGCGCTCTGTGATACTTAAAACCCTCTAAGTAATCAGGTCCTCACCAGGTTTTAAAATGGGGCCAATACAAGAACAAAACTCTGCACATTACACTGTGTTATTATTTAGGTGTGAGGAAACCTAAGAACGCATTTACAGTACCAGACAAAGCATACTATGACCTCATAGGAGAGTAATCCTAAGCACATCAACAAGAAAGCAAAAAAAAAAAAAAAAACACAAAACATTAATAATCTAATCAAATCTACAATAAGAAGGATATGAGTAGAACTGAGGCATTATCATAGTCCACGGTTCAGACCCCATCTATTGTCCTCATGACAGGTGTCCATGAACAAATGTCTGCAAACCTCAATAAACTGAAGTGACTGTATAGAAGAGTACGGCAAAATGGCTCCACAAGTATGTGAAAGGTGATGAGAGGATACAAGCTACTGAATCATTGGATGTCATTAGTTTTTCACACACTGCTTATGCATTTTGTCTTTGTTAATTAAATCAATTATGACATAGTGTTAAACTTAATGTTCATCTCAAATTGTATTTACCTCATTTTAAAACCTGGTAAAAACTATACATAATTGTTTTATCACTCCCTTATAAAACCTTAGATTGATTTTCTTTTTACCATGACCTTAGGCTTTGCAAAATGTGCAGAAATGACTGCATTTGTTTGGTTGTTTGTTTTGTTGCTTTGTTTTGGGGTGTTTCACACATGGACCTGCAGAACTTTGATCCTCTTTGAAACCGTGCTCACAGTTAAAGATACTATCACTGACTAGAGTATCAGAAGGACTAATAAATTTTTTGCTAATTTTTAAATACAAATATAAATACGCTGCACAAAAATGAAAGAAACACCTTTTTAATCAGAGAATAGCATGTAATGAGTGAAACTTTGAGAACATGCGCCATCTGCTCCAGCCTGTCAAACATAAACAATCTTTCCTTTTAAGTACTTAGGAAATCCTTGAATTTATAAAAACAAAACAAAACTAACAAAAAAACCCAGGAAAAAAATCACTGTATTCAGTCATAATACTTTTTCTGACTATATAAATGCAGTAGACACATAAACTGTGATGTTTTAATCCAAAAACACACCTTTGTTAAAAGTTACCAGTTTATGTTATAGACACACTGTATTAGATTCACACATGTACACCTCCCTGTTTGGTGTGTATTCTTTGTGCTTTTTGCTCTGAAACTCTGATTGTAAAGGGTCTGTGAACAGATTGTGTGACAATAGCCACAGAAAATGGAATTTGACACACAAATGATCACCGCTCACACAGTGCATGTAAGACAGGTGGACACATACAGTTAGCCCATAAATATTTGGACAGACAACTTTTTTCTAATACTGGCTCTGTACATTTTAAATGAAGCAAATCAAATGCAGTTGAAGTGCAGACTTTCAGCTTTTATTCAGTGGGTTGATCAAAAATAAATATGAGGAAGTAAAGCATGTTTTAACTCAACCTCTTCATTTAAATATTGTCTACCTTACCTTGCAAGCTGCTTTTAAAGCACCTTGAGGTAACTGTTACTGTGATTTGGTGCTGTATAAATAAAATCAAATTGAATTTCAGGGGTTTGAAAGTAATTGGACAAATTCAATAACTGAAAATAAAATGTCTGTTTCCAATACTTGGTTGAAAAGCCTTTCCTGGCGTTGACAGCCTGAAGTCTTGAACTCATGGTTTCCTCCTTTTTAATGCTCTGCCAGGCTTTACTTCAGTGACTTTCGGTTGATGTTTGTTTGCGGCCCCGTCTGAAGCTTAGTCTTCAACAACTGAAATGCACACTCACTTAGTTTAAGATCAGGTGACTGCCTTGGCCATTCAAGAATATTCCACTTGCTTTAATAAACTCCTGGGTTGCTCTGGCTGTATGTTTGGGTCATTGTCCATCTGTATTATGAAACAAGGCCCAATCAGATTGACTGCATTTAGCTGGATTTAGCAGACAGTATGTCTCTGAACACCTCAGAATTCATTCAGCTGCTTCTGTCCTGTGTCACATCATCAATAAACACTAGTGTCCCAGTACCACTTGTAGCCATGTACACCCAAGCCATCACACTGCCTCCGTAGTATTTTACAGAGGATGTGGTTACTTGGACCATGAGCTGTTCCACTCCTTCGCCAACATTTTTTCTTGCCATCATTCTGGTAGAGGTTGATTTTGGTTTAATCTGTCTAATGAGTGTTTTTCCAGCACTGTGCAGGCTGTATTAGATGTTCACTTGGTTGGCTTTTGTGAATAGGTTTTTCTTCAGCATAGAAATGATTCTGCAATCACCCACCACTGTTGTCTTTGACGTCCAGGTCTTTTTGTGTTGCTGACTTCATCAGTGCTTTCTTTCTTACTCAGAATTTACCAAACTGTAGATTTTGCCATTCGTAATATTTCTCAGACAGCTTTTTTTTCTGTTTTTGCAGCTTTAGGATGTTTTATTCCACCTTCATGTAGAGCTCTTTTCACCACATTTTCTGTTCATAGCAAAATCTTCCAAATGCAAGCACCACACCTCAAGTCAACTGCGGGCGTTTTATCTGCTTAATTGATAATGACATAACAAAGGAACTGCCCACACATACCAATGAAAGAACACTTTGAGTCAATTGTCCAATTACTTTTGGTACCTTTGGTTAAGACGCTGAATCTCCTAAACCCCTTCATCCAGTTTGAATGTGGATACCGTCAAATGACAGCTGCTGGACAACTTTAGAAAATACGAAATAGTTTGCAGATTTTGAACTTTGTTAGTTAATTGATTTGGTGGCAATGGAGGCGGCCTTCAATAGGAAAAGCTGTGAAATACAAAGTTCCTGTTTTTCCACTATGACAGTGCGTCCACAGTAAGAAAACAGGGCATTCTCTGTGAATTAACAACAAATTTATGTTTGTAATTATAAAATTACAGCACAAGACCTTTCTGTAATTTTTCACATTTATCATGTAGGATCAGAAAATAATGATTTTTGTTTATTGGATTATTGGAGTCTGATGTATTCAGAAATCACATTCAAAAGCTAGTGTGTTGTATTTCATGCTAAATGTAGCTATCAGTAACATGACTAACATTTTTTTTACAACATTCTGAGTTGAACATTTTTATATTTATTTTGGATCTTAAAATAGAAAAACTGCTTTAACTATGCAAATTATAGTAAAAGGAGACAAATGCTATTCACTTGCTTTGTAAATAAAGAAGCAATAAATAAAATAAAGTAAATGTATACACTTTTAACTAGATGCTTATGGTTTCATTACAGTATTTTGTATGATACATTGTGTATAATATATTTTATTGTTGTTATTTTAATTCATTTTATGATGGTATTCACTGCCATGAAGTCTACTGAGGAAAACTGTCCTGTCTGTATGTCTGAATGAATAAAGGGCATAACCAAAGACAATTTGGACTCTTTGAGTTTTAAGAGGCTGGTGTATTTGTGATCATCTTAATTTCTAGTAAACATAAAGACTCAATTAGACGATTGGTTAAGTCAAGTCAAGTCAAGTTTATTTATAGAGCACATTTAAAAACAACCAAGGCTGACCAAAGTGCTGTACAGTAAATACAGATAAAAATACAATAGAACACAA